>NC_081289.1:66810716-66920549 GCF_030490865.1 Poecile atricapillus | reverse complement strand
TGCTTGCCTAAACAAGTTTTGGGTTGTAGTTGCGACTTCCTCAGCACAGGAGAAAAATTTCAACTCGTTATTCTTAGGGGGGGAAAAAAAAGCCCAGTGTGTTGTTTCTGAAGAGTATTGGAGCCATCTGTAAGGACAGAATGTGTCACTGCACATGAAGCAGCTCAAGGATCAGGCCCTGGATATTTCCACAGAGGCATTTGCTTGCTTTGGTGGTTATTATGTTATGACATTTCTGAATGTGATACTTCAGCTGAACAGAAATACGGGAATGAAATAACCTAAAAAAAATCTGTCTCGAAAGGTTGTGGCAGCACCTCAGCCATATCTGTCATACTCCTGGAACAGAGCTGTTTCTCTTGTTTTCACTGAAGGGATGAAATGTTTTAGTGTGCTTCAGACTCAGGCAATACACCCAGGGAGACAACCTACAATAAAAGAACCAGGCAAAAAAAAAAATCCATATTTCAGCATGGATAAATAAGAGAAGGTGATGTAAGCAACAATGATTTGTTTCCATGACTAATGAGATTAATCTCTTGGTCAGATCTGAGCAGCCTGGGGTAGTGGAAGGTGTCCCTGCCCATGTCAAGGAGGTTGGAATGGGTAGAACTTTTATTTCCCTTCCAATCCAAACCATTCCAGGATTCTGTGATTCCATTCTGTGATTTTACAACACTCACAACCTTGCAGAGTGCACGTGCAGCAGCTGAGCTGGAGCTACCAGGAGTGTTCTCAGGAACCAGCATCGAAAAAAAAAAGGGTCCTGATTTGCCTAAATGTGAAGCATTTTACTACTTCCAATCCAAATTTCCTTTATTTAGCGTGTGCCTGTGCTTGCCCGGCCATGCTCCAGGACAGCTTCACACAAACTGGAATTCAGGTGCCCTGGGGCTTCTGGAAGCTCCTTGGTTGCAGGGGTGTTGGGGTGCTGCACTGCCATATCCAGCAGCTCCAAAACTGTGGCAGCACCATGGAGTCAGGCAGGGAATAATTTACATTTAGACAGCCACAACCCTGAGGCCTCCTGCCCTGTGATTTCCAGGGTCATACGCTTGAAGCAGAGGATATGTAATTTTCCTGATGTTTTAAAATGGAAAGTCATTCGATACCTCCTTCTCCTGAAAGGGAGCAGAAAATATGGGAGTGGTGAAGTTGTTGAGCACAGCCTCTTCCAGTCCACAATTGGGAACATATTCCCAGACTCCTTTGATGGTGGGAAGGCTCACTGAAGGAACAGCTGTCGCTGCTCCTGGGTTCACCAAAGATAGCAGCAGCAGCAGCAGCAGCCACAACTTCCGGAAGAGATTAATGGCAAGGCAGAGAGGAGGAAATATCTCCTCCTGCAGCAGCAGCAGCTGCCATCTGCAGGCAAGGCAGGAGGGGCTGGGCAGCCTTCTCCAGGCTCCAAGGACACAGCCTGGGTGAGACCTGCAAAGAAAAGGCACAGCCAGTGCCTTGCCAGGTTGCCTGCTTTGCCTGGCCAAATTGTTTTTGTGGTTTGGAGCATGGCAATCCTTTCTGGGAACGGAGCCGTGGTTGCACCCTTCATGGGTGGGAGGTGAGGAGGGGGTCCTTTGCTCCTAAACTCTTGGGGAAGCCTTACATCAGCAAAAATAGAGTAGAAATTTTTTTCAAAATATGATGGGAAGAATGAAAAGGAGAAAAATTAAGGAAAACTAATGTTGGGAAATTCAGCATTTTCTGAACTGGATCAGCTTTAGGAAGGGAAAGACGGAGACAGTGGGAAGGAAAAGAGGTGCTATGAGATGAGAATAGATGAGGCAGGGGTAAGGAGATGTCTTAAGGGTCTTTTTTAAAGTAAACTCTCAGAAGGAGCTCTCTGTGTAAAGTCTGATCTCAGCTTTACAGCTGACTGAGAGGGTGACGGTGCAGCTGTGGGCAGGAATACAATTCCCCAAGGGCAAGCAGTGGTTCAGGGAAGTGGAAAAGCTGCAGCTCAGCTCCCTGCCTGCACAAGAGTTCTGAAAGTGGCATCTTCCAGCTTCCACCTCCCTCACCCTTCCCGTACAAGCTGGGGTTGGGTTGCTCCACAGCCCCAGCAGCCCCAGCTGCAATGCCACACTCTGCTGTAGGAAAAGAGCCTATCACAAGTCATTGTGCATTTTTTATGTGTTTGCTTTGTGGTCAGAACCCTTGCTTGCAGCTTAAATATGTCCCCCAGAGCACCTACTGGATTTAAATAGGGTCAGCACTCATAAGGGACCAGATTTACCCCACCGTGCATGACCCCAAGGGATGTCTGAGGAAATCTTCAGCCTCCGGCTGCTCCCGTCCTCAGCAGCTTTAGTGATTCACAAAAGGGGATTTAGCAGCAGTGACATATTTCTTCATTCCTGTGTCAGACTTATGGAGCCTTGGTGCTTGCACAAGCTCTTGCCTCAGCAGCCCTCAGACCTTCTCGGACCCAGAGGCTCGCAGCCCTGGCAAGCAAAGTGCACGAGTAATAAGAATAAAGAATAACAGATAAATTATAAATAATACATAATAAATAATAAATAATAGATTATAATACTAGGGAGAAGGAGAAGGAGAAGGAGAAGGAGAAGGAGAAGGAGAAGGAGAAGGAGAAGGAGAAGGAGAAGGAGAAGGAGAAGAAGAAGAAGAAGAAGAAGAAGAAGAAGAAGAAGAAGAAGAAGAAGAAGAAGAAGAAGAAGAAGAAGCTGTAATAGCCTTTCTTGTAGCTATTTAACCATCTTTCCTGAGCTAAATCAGCCACCCCACAACATGAATATAAGACCCCCTTCCAAGGATCTGCTGATGAATTCCTCCTCAACACCTGATGATTTACCTTTTTGCTTCGCTTTTGCTTGAATTTAAAATTGCTGTTTTAAAGGGAGGAGTGCCAAAGAGTAAGAGCCAAAGAGTAAGTCATGCACTAAAGACCCCAGAGATCAGAGTCAGAGGGAGAATGCAGGAATTCCCTGCTCCTGTCACTGCATTCATCCCTGTCCATCCTTCTCAGCCACTCCTTCTTGTTTCTATAAAAAAAAAATAAAAACCTTTATGTTTAGAAACTCCACTACAAGAAATGGATAAAATGACCACCTTACTTCCTTGAAAGGCAGAAATAAATTGAAAGGGGCCATCTTTCCTCCAGCAGCTGAAATGAGCTCCTCAGAAACATGAAGACCACAATGAGGCCTTGGAATCACAGGGAAAAAAAGCTCAGCACCAGCAGCAGCTCACAGGATGGTGTTCACTAAACCTTTCACTGAACCATGGGATATTTTCTTTTATGAGTATTATTTAAAGAAAAGTGTTAAGAAAATAAAGGAGAAGATGGTGATGAAAGGATGCAGAAAGTGGGAAAAAGACTTTTCTTCTCTTTCAGCCTTTCAGGTGGACCCTTGTGCCCGGAATTTTTGAAATGCCAGTGAAATTTGGGGGATGGAAGGAGAAATAAGGCTCCTGCTATACTCTGTTTATCCATTCCACAATGCATCTGATTGGTGGTTTTTTGTGTTCTTAAAGAGCAAATGTTTGTTCAAATTCTTCTGGCCACCAACCAGTTCCTTCAATCAGAGCTTTCATCAGCTTAAACCTGCAGAGGATTCCTCTGAGGTTGCAGCACCACATTTGTGATCTCACAGCAGCTTTGTGAGATTTCTGCAGTGCTCCAGCGTGGCCAGGACCACATTTTGACTGTGGGCTGCAGATCTCTCTGCCCCTCAAAAGGCTTGCTTTACCCAATAAATTGTTTTGTCAGTCTGCACAGGTCCCACAGCCAGGTGCCCAGCAAGGAGCCACCTCCTGGGAGGTTCTGCAAGGAATTGAGCATGTGGCTTGATAGGACATTCATGGTTGGGTTCTTTTTCCCCCTTGGACTGAGATTGATGAGAGAGAGGCAGTTTTCTCCTGTTCAAACTTGGCTGTTTATTCTTCTTTTATCTGCATTACATGGATACAGGGTGCAAGGAGCTGAGTGCACTAAGATAGAAAGGTGCAAAATGGCCAAAAACGATCTTCTTCAGGGTCTTTTATATGTCTGTTTACCCAATTAACAAATGCCAAGTAAATTGTTTTTCTTAGTGGCCCAATGACCCAACACCTGAGTGCTGCACTGCAGCATCTTCTATCCAATCCCTCACTGCTACCCAAAAACCTCTAGGAGAAGATGCAGAAGAAGGAAGATGGGATAACACCCTGAATCCTTTATCTTGTCTTGTGTTTTCTAAACTACTTTAAGCTCCAAACTTTAACTTTTTCACCCAGTGACTTAAGAAAACTCTCTACCTTACACACTCACACTCTTAGTTTTTCTATCTAACTTTAACAGTTGTTTTCAAGGTGTGATATGAAATTCAGTGCTCTCTTGGGTGTCAGAGCCAGGTATCAGAGATAAGGGCACACTGTGCCTCTGACTCCAGCAAGGATGCCAAATCCACATTTCTCTTAGAAATGAGCTCTGTGTCCTTTGTCATCCCCACACATGAGTTTTCCAGGCTTCTGTTTCCACGCTGGTTACTGTGCTGGAGGAGGAAGTGAGGCCTCTTTTTTTTATTATTATTTTGGTAATATCTGCGTGTGCATGCAGGGTCCCTGACTTTGTTCCCACAGCCCTGGTGGATGTGTGCACAAAAGTGGCCCAGTGACTCATGCCAGCCCCAGTGACAGCCCAGGCCTGCACAAAGAAACTGCTAAATAATGAAGTCTGGGAGAAAAGTCTGGCAGGGGACCAGGCCTGTAATTCCACTTGGCAAGATTATCCAAGCCAGCAAGGAAGGCTGACTTTTTAGTATAAACAATTAACTGTGGTGCTAAAGGATCTACCACATACTACATCACTGGCCAAGGAGGATGGGGGGAGGAAGAAATGGTTGATGTCTTTCGATTAATTTGTTCTCTGCAGATTATTCAGCTTTGGGGCTTGATGGATTTGTTTTGCTTTATTAATAAGCAGGACACACAGGAAAAAGAAAATACAGTGCATCCTGTGGCTCAGCAACCAGGTTTTTTTTGCATGCTCGCTCTTCTCAGTCTCAAAGCAATATTTCATTTGTTATGAGCAAATTTTATCTTCAAAGAAGAATCCGAGCAACTTAATTAATAGCTGATACTAGGAAACAATGGCAGGCACTTTTCCACTGACATCTTGGCAAGGCAATGTGTAAACATAGGAACTGATGGAGATTGCATATTGAATTATCCATTGACTTAGAGAGAGACCCTTCTTGATACTGCTGTAATATCCTTCATAATTATTTAATGAAGAGGAGGGTTGATTCATTTAGGAAAAAGAAAAGTCAATCCATATTTTGTTGTTATGATCTTAGTAATGATTTTTGACAAGGATTTAGTATCTGGGCTTCAGGATAGATTTTTGTTTTATAAAACTTCCTTATTTTTGCTGGATTTTTTCTTGTCCCTTTTCCAGTACATGCTAACTACTACTATGCACTAGTCTAAGTTCTTCAAACTTTGGTAGTCTTTAAGCCACAGAAATAATTCCAGGTCTTTTCTAGCTAATTTGGACTTCCATTTTTTTTTCAGTGTGGAAGTTTGTTTAAAATATACAGTGAGTTAGAAGCAGCTTTATCAGAGGAGCAGCTCTATGAGGAGTTTAGGATGGGAATATTGCAGGCCAAGGCACCATATAACTCTGAGTTTATGCAAAGCGTGACAGAGCACAACCAGGACATCAGGTTGAGCAACAAGATTTGTCACTGCTCAGGGATTTTCAGTAGCTGTGCTCCATGGCCACAGCACCTAATCTGGGACTCATTTAACCAAGCAGGGACAATCCTGGATCCCTGTACTTGCAAAACTGGCTTTGGCTCTGAAGGAGAGACCCGTGAGGTCGCTCTGTTTTCAAGGAACACAGCACAGAGACCATCCCAGGTCTGCTCTCCCTGTGCCTTGGCTGGTGCTGTGTGTGTGCCTCGATGAGCACAGCTCCACAGGACATCAGATCCACTCCCTGCCCCCATTTCACTTTGGTTTTGGTGGAAATGGAGGCCATGTGAGCTAATAAACCAATGCTTTCTACATCAGATCATCAATGGAGAGACAAAGACAGCAAAAGAGAAGATTGCCCAAGTGTGCAATCACATTGAGTTCTGCTGCAGATCACCAAGCAATTAACCAGGCTTAAAATATTTCCTGCAGAGGGTCTTTTCTTCACTTTTCCTATCCCAAATGCTCTGTGATCATCCCATCCCCACCTCCTTTTCCTCTTCAGGGTCTCAGGCATCCCAAGCCACGTGAGTCCCATTGTGGGGCTGGCACCCAGTGTAGGATCCATCAACACCTCACCTTCCCGAGGCGGTGACGGGCCAGCACAACATGCTGACACCTTTCAGGCATCCCAGCCAGGCAAACAGGGGCACAAAAATAGCCAACACCCCACCAGCAGAGCTAGAAAATCGTGATTGTAGCGGGGCCAGCTGTTGGAGGCCACCAGCCAAAATGCCTTTGTGTGAGTTCAGCAGTCAGATGACAATAGCTTTTAACCCAGCTGTGCCTGGTGGTTTTTCCCTTCCACTTCCCACAGCAGCCAGCACAGGAGGCACCAATAAATGGAAAGACTATGCCCTATCAAGGTAGAGAAGCAGAAGTTTGTTCAAAACCTTTACAGTTCCTCTAGTTCTTTTATTTGGAGGGATGAATGACTGCACCTCGCTCTGATGCACAGTGGAGGATGTAAAGTCTGACTCCAGGGCGTGGTGCCTCTAGATGTGTGAGAGGGGACAGAGATATCTGCCCTGCTTTGAAGTAAATCATGTAAGAACCACCATTATCTCATGGAAAGTTTTAAAAATGCCGTTTAAAAGCACTTGTGTCCAGAGCCAACCAGAGGAACCTCTTGATTCATTCCTGTCATCCAAGTATCTCACAACACATTTGCCAGGCTGCTGAAAGAAGGTAGCGTTTCCTCTAGACACCACATGTTGTGAACTCTTATAAATACACTGCAGAGCCCGGAATCAGGATCAGATTAGCGAGCTTGTGAAACAGTAGTGCTTTACTTTCTTGTCTCATTTATTTGAGAGGTACCAAAGCCGGTGTTGAAACCGGTTTTTCGTGTATAAACATTCTGAAACAGCACATGGAGTTCATCTTCAAAGGTATGCGCTCCTCCAGCACATATGTACAGACAAGGTGCCAGAATGTGGCTGTGCCTCTGCCAGTCCAGCTACAATTTCCTGTTCTCAGTCTGTGCCTCTGCACCCGGGAGTGCTCCCAATTAAAGCCATCCCAGAAAAACAAGGGGATGAGAGCCTGCCCTCCCTCCCCAGCTTTTCCCACAGACAGGACCCAGAGCAGAGCACCCAGAAACTGCCTCCCCAGGAGCTTGGTGTAAACCTCTGGCTGCCCAGCCCTAAGAAACCCAATCCATCTCACACCTCAGTAGCTTCTTCTCCCCAGCAAGCTGCCAGAAACAGAGCTCCATAGCCTGGGGGATGGCTGTGGTGAGGAGCACGGAGCAGAGGGCATCGCAGGGGCTCTCTGGGCTTTTTAATCCCCGTGTTTTTCATCTTTGCCAAGCTGTGCGTGGCTTGCAGGAGTGCCACTGCTGGCTGCAGTGCTGTGAGAGCCCTGCAGGTGTGGATGGCAGCACCTGGGGACCTCATTTTGTGCCTCCCTTTGTGCCAAAGCGCTCAGCAGCAAGGTGCTCCAGGCTTGGATGAGCACCCTCACTGTCTAGTTAAAGGACTTTTGGATTTGGGTTCTTTTTCCCTTTGAACTGAATATTGATGAGAGGGAGGCAGTTTTCTCTCGTTCGGTCTCAGTTGTTTATTCTTTTCTTATCAGCATTACAAGGTACAAGGAGCTATGTGCACTATGATAGAAAAGGGTAAAATGGCCAACAAAGATCTTCTTCAAGGTCTTTTATATGTCCATTTACCCAATTAACAGATGCCAACCAAGCTATTTTCTTTAGTGACCCAATGACCCAACACCTGTGTGCTGCACTGCAGCATTTGCTACCCAATCACTTCCTACTACCCAAAAACCCCTGGGAGAAGAACATGAAGAAGAAAGAAGGACAAGAGACAACACCCTAAATCCTCCATCTTGTCTCCTGTTCTCTAAACTACTTTTTCACCCAGTGATTTAAGAAACTTTCTAATCTACACATTTACACTTTTCCTATCTAACTTTAACATTTGTTTTCATGTATCACCATGAAAACATGCTCGTGAATTTCATATTATATGAAATTCAGTGTTTCTTTGGATCCTAGAACTAAGTATTAAAAACAAGGGCACACAGTCTGTATCTCAGACTCCAACACCTCACCCGCAAGATTAAATCATTTCTGCAGCGAGAAGAGGGGCAGTGGATTGGTAGCAGGAGAGGCATCACCCAGCTCTACCTGTTTCTTAGGTCACCTGCAAATCTAAATTTCATTCTTGTGGTTTGCAAAGGTACTGGGCTCTGCTGGAACAGACACTTCATGTCCTCTTTGTTTTCCTCTAATCCAGCAATCTGAAAACCTATTCTCTTGGAGGGCAATGCTGAATAAACCACCGAGTCCTTATAAAGCACCAATAAATACCAGTATTTTTCCCAAAAGAAAAGGATTTTTCCCTGCTGCAGGGGAAAAAAATCTGTACTGAAAATGTTGCCTTTTCTGTTCTGAAAACATAAATTATTTTGGTCATTAATCAGCTATTAATCCAGACTAACAGAAACATTTTGATAGGAGTTTTATTTTCTGGAGTTATTTTAAACAGTAAGAGTTTCTTTTTGTTAGTTTTGCTTTCTTTTGTTTTTAGAGAGGGGTATTTACCAGCTATTTATCCTGGATAAAATATATATATTTCAAATGTCCACAATTCTCTGCTGCTAAAGGATTTAGCAAACAAGTGCAGCCAAGTGGGAAAGTAGAGGAAATTTTGAGGAGATATTTTGAGGAGATATAGGTCACTTTATTTGGTTTAGGCTTTTAAATCCTCCACTGTGGGGACAGGAAAATTTTAACACTGACAGCAGATTCGATAACCTACAAATTGGATTATTCAGTAGAAGGCTGCTAATTACTCACTTCATCATCTAAACTCAGGGAATTAACACTTCCAGGTTTTATGGGTGCTGCTTTCTCCTGGCAGTGTTTTCTTTAGGAGCCCGGGGTGTTGTGCCTGTGCTGCTATTTCCAGGTCCAGCATTCCAGTGATAAAAACACAAGTCAGGAATCTGGCTGGCAATTATTAATAGTTACACAGTGTGCTATGCCTTCCAAATGAAGCAGTGGCGTGAGTTATATTTCTGACATCCACAAGAATTCTCTTCCTAGAATCAGGCGGGGTGGAAATCTGTTGAATGCACAGTGACTGGAAATTTTTTGCTTCCTCGGGAAAATCCAAATCTTCTGGAGCAACATCCAAGTGAACTATTGGAATCTCACCTTCTTTTAGTTTAGGGGGGCCCTGAAATCAGGTCATTAGCATGGTCTTTGGGTGCTGTGATTTTTAGGTCAGGAAGACAAAATCAGAAAGGACAGCCTTCAGTTCTAAGCCCTAGGAAGTTAGTTAAAAAAAAAATAAAATAAAATAGCGTCCACAAAACTCTGAGGAAAAGGGTATTTAACTTGTTAAAAGTTCTCAGGTGTGCATAATGGACATGAAAAAAAGACAAAAAACAGCTGGCTTAGAACTGGTTGCCACTTCCTTTAGAGAAAGATAACAACGTGTAATATTGAAAAATATTTAAATGTAATGTGTAATCTCCATGTGTGCTTCATATATTTGCCAATTAGGTGAAGGCAGAGGGTTGCACGACATTTTCTTGGTGCACTGAAGGGCAGTGAGTCAGCTTTTCCCTCCCAAACAACTGGGTTAGGTGGGAAAATCCACATTTTCCTCATTATTTCACCAGAGGTTTAGGGCTGGCAAAGGTCTTGTCAGAGACTGAAACAGACACCCCCTGCCACCAGTGCCCCGTGATGGAAACCCAGATTTATCTGCCATAAAGTGAAAACAAGCTGTGGCCCAGTGAGGCAAAAAAGCATAAGAACCAACAGGCTTTGAGAGCTCCTTGCTAGAAATTTACCATTTCTGGTAATATAATAATGAAATAAAGTGGGGCGTTAAAGAGGTGGCCAGAGGAGCCTCCTGGAGTTCAGAAAGTTGGGATTTATCAGGGCTTGCCCAAGCTGACCCAAAGCCCTGGGGGTTTTGTTTGCTGTCCATCACCAACAATAGTGCAAATGACCCCATTAATTACATTTCTGCAGCAGGGATGGGAAGCAGTGTCCAGGAAACTGGGATGTAACCCACAGAAAACAAACAAAACTTCTCTCTGCACAACCTCTCAGCAGGTTTGTTTTGGTTGCTTTTTTTTTCCCCTGAAAACCAAGCTGGAAGAACCAGTTGTTATCCTGTTGTGTGAAAGTGGGGTTGAAATGCTGCTCATTCATTCCACACAACATAAAAAAGCACTGCCAAATATTGCAAATAAAGGAAACCCACAGCACTGCTGGGCAGCAGTGCCCATGCTGGTGGATGGGAGCCTCTCTCATTAACAACCTTCAGCTAATTACTATCATTTTTCAGAGCTGCCATTCCCTGTGCACAAGTTTGTGGACAAAAGACTGCAACAACCTCGATTTTTCCAGCCTGTGTGACCCAAAATGTTGAAAAACCTAAGCAGTGCCTTTTGATTTATTTGCAGAACAGTGATGATCTTGATGGACTAAATCTTGTCTCCTGGCCTGCCTTGCCCATTTCTGTTTCCACATCCTACATTTGCCTGCTTTGGAATTTCCTCTGTTACAGTACATTATAAACAGCATTAAAATAAACTAGGTGTTCATTAAACACTATATTTTTTATATATATTATTTATACTATTTTAATGTATATTATTTATACAATATATATTATTAATATTATTATTAATATTAATATTAATATTACCACTATTACTATTGTTATTGTTATTACTACTACAATTGTTGCTATTATTGTTATTACTACTATTATTATTATTGCTATTATTATTACTACTATTATTACTACTACTATTATTATTGCAACCACTATTATTACTACTGCTAATATTACTATTATTATTAATAATGATACTGTACTCTTATACAATTGTGTTATATTATATTATACTTAATATTAATAATAATATATTTTAATATTACAATATATTGTTTATATTATTTATATAAATTTATATAATATATTTATATTATTATTAATGAGTATAACTGAGAAAATGCTTCCGATTGTTCTTTCCTTGCTTTGTGGAGGGGATGTGCTGTTGCTTATTGCAAGCAACAGTGATGGTTAAAAATAACAACATTCCCATTTCTGCTTTCAAGAACAGAAGGAATTCTGGAGGATGAGTGGATTGATTATTTCCTTTTCCTCCACTCCTTTTCCTCACCAGCTCCAGGCCTAGATAATAAAAGCTGATTTTAGAAGGTGAGGAGATGAAACCTCTGGCAGCACACGCCAGGTTTTATTGATCCTTCGAAATTAAAGTGGGGGCTTCCAAGGGCTGCCTGCAGCCAGGCTCTCAGTTAAAAATTCACAGGCACAATTCCCTCTCTAAGATACAGCTTCTGTGTCTGCTTGGAAAGAGGATTTCAGGAACCATTTTCTCATGTGTCAGGTACCACAGACACTGATACATGTGTATATTTACAAAAATAGCTGATCCACAGGAAAAAAAAAAGAAAAATAATTGTAAAATTCCCATGAAAATATCATTTTCTTAGCTGCCACACCAGTGTTTCTCAAAATGGTGCATAAGACCTGGATAAAGCATCATTGCGTATAAAGCAGCAATGCATGCTTAATGCATTATAGATTATACACATTTTTCAGGAAAACATTCTCAAAGCCTTCTGGTGTTTCCTATGGAGAATTCAAAAATTTCCCTCCATGCTTCCGTTTTTGATTTATACTAATTATTTATAAAGTAAAAGATTAAATTATTAATGCTCGTTAATACATCCACGTTACATAAAACAGATGGAAATATTTAATTTCCATTTTTTAACCAATATTCATCACTAATGGGGAGAATGGGAAAATACTGAATTCAGCAATTACCAGCTCATTGCAAAGCAGTCAAGCTGATCAAAAATTGGCCTCAAAGGAGCCACAAGTGGATCTTTAGACACTGAGAAACGATGTCATAGATAATTTTAAAAAATTTTATTCCTAATTTGAAGAGGAAAAAACCCCTCCCTTTCCAAAATTTCCCTTTTTGATGAGTGGAGCTTGCTCCAGCAGAGCAACAGATCATCCACCTCAGTCACCTGTCACAAAGGCTCACGTGAGATGCAGCTGCACGTGGCTTTCTGCTTTCAAAATGGATTTTAGGATCAATAAATTGGCCAGGGCTGACAAATGTGCTACGAGTCCCTAAGCAAATGCCAACACTCATTAATGTACATCACTCTGTGGTTTGCATTTTTTACATTTTTTTGGCCTAAATTTTTATATGCTGATCATTCATTATTTATTGAAATAATAATTAGAGATATACACAAAGGCCATAGCAACCACAGCAGGAAGATTTTTCTGGATTTGTTTATTGTGAGAGACAAAGTAACTCAGAGGAAAATTAAATACTTCTAGATAATATTACTGTCGATATTAACTACCTGTTCAGGTAAATTCAAAAACCATCTGCAATAAACCCTAATTTAATGTAGGCTTCAGTGAGGTGATCAACAAGTATTTTATCATCCTCATTTAATGTCTAAATAACTTGGGTTTTTTTTTCTATTAGTGGGCAATTTGGACAGAAAATTTAGTTTCTGCAGTACTCTGGTCTAACTCCATCCCTTCCTGCTGCCACGACTGGGGCACCTGGAGCAACCTGGGCTGTGCTTTAAACAGGAGCAACACCCAATATTCCTTGTTCTGTCCCCAAAACGAAGTGGGTGTGCAGTGCAGCGTTCCTGCTGGAAAGTGGAAAGTCAAAGTTAGGGTTTGACAGCCAGAAAAGAGAGTGCTGGCTCTTTCAGGGCCCTTGATTCATCCCACACCCACAGCCCCTGAGAAAAAGCACTGCTGGCTCTCACATTTTGCCTCTGCCAGCTCTCGGTCTGGGCACACACCCTGAATAAATGAGGATGCAAAAACAGCAGAAATAATAATATATATATATTATAATATATGTGTATATATATATATATATATATAATATATTTATTTATTTATTTATATATTTATATATATATATATAATATAATATATAATATATAATATACAATATACAATATATAAAATATAATATATAAAATACAATATAAAAATACAATCTATAATATATAATATATAATATATAAAATATAATATATAATATATAATATATAATATATAATATATAATATATAATATATAAAATATAATATATAATATATATTATATATAGAATATACAATAAAAATATTATATTATATATCAAATATAAAATAGAATATATTATACATATATTATAATATACATTATATAAATATACTATATATTATATTATATATTATATATTATATATCATATATCATGTATTATATATATCATATATCATATATTGATTGTATTATAGATAATATATAATATATATTATATGTAATATATTATATTATATGTTATAGTATCTATTATAGAATATATGTTATATATATTATTTATATTTATATATATATATTTTTATATATATATATATATACATATTTTAATGCAAGACCTGTATGCCTTCTCTCTGGAAAAGAAAAAAGCCCCAAAAAACAAAAAAGGAAAAGGTCCTTTACGAACCATTTCAGGAAATTCAAAGCTAAGGAAACATTAATGTTCCCTGTGGGTCACATCCAGGGTAGAAAAGCACATTGTTCTGTGCCATTTAGCAGGGCATACTACAGCTTGAGGCATCAACAAGTCTGGGTTTCAAAATCTTGTTTTAAAAACAGCTCAGTAGGCTCAGCCTTGCAGTAAAGCAGGGGGTGATTTTTGTTTCTTTTCCAAACAGAGGAGAGCAGCAAGGATAACTCTTCTGCAGCATGATGAAGTGTTGGAGTCTGAGACACAGAATGTGTGCCCTTGTCTCTGGTGCCTGAGATCCAGGAGAACACGGAATTTCATACAACATGAAATTTATGGGTGTGTTTTCATGGTGATACATGAAAACAACTGTTAGATAGAAAAGCTAAAATTGTGAGTGTGTAGATTAAAGAGTTTTCTTAAGTCACTGGGTGAAAAAGTTAGAAATAGTTTAAAATGCAGAAAACAAGATGGAGAATTTAGATTGTTGTTTCTTTTCCTTCTTCTTTCTTCATGTTCTTCTTCTAGATGTTTTTGGGTAGTATTGGTGATTAGATGAAAAATGTCGCAGTGCAGCACACAGGTGATGGGACATTGGGTCATTAAGAAAAATAATACACGTGTCTACTGTTAATTGGATAAGAATAAGTAAAAAGATACAAGAATGGTGTAGTTTTAAGCCATTTTGTGCTTTCAAAGCCAAAGTGAGCCACAAAATGAGCCACAAGGCCATTCTGTACCATCAGAAGAAAATGAGCCAGATAGCAGTGAATTGAACTTGTGCAGAAAGTCTGGAGAGACCTGTCAGGTTTTGTAATAACATCCTAATAAACATGAGAAACAAGATTCTAACAAGGCTGAGAGTTTTCTTCAAACCCAGAGAACTGAGATAAGCAGGACTCCCCACGAGGGAGGATCCCAAAGGAGCTCAGCTCAGAGGAGACTGAGAAATCCAGGAGTGGAAAGGAAAGTACAGAAGTGCAGCAGAATCACAAGAGAGAAAGAAAGAAACAAAAAGAATTTTAAAAAAAGTTATAAAGGAGCATTCCAGAAGCAGAGGAGGTGCCTCAGCTCCTTGCAGGCTGGAGATTTGTCACCGTCCTTGTGCCACTGCTGTCCCAGGAGCCAGCCTGGGGTGGCACAGGGCACCTGCACCCCTGAGATCACAGGCAGGTGGTCTGAAAACAGATTTTGCACCGCAGCAAACACAGCTTTTGAGGTGACAAAATTTAATGTTCCTTGTGGCTCTTGCCTTTCCTCCAGGAGCCCAGCTGTGGGTTCATAGCACTTAATACTGAGAGGATGACTGTCAGGAGATAAAGCTAGAGTGGAAAAGAAGGAAGCAGCTGGCATTTCCAGGATTTTCCAGAGGGCAGCATAAAGAGCAGACAGCAGATAGATTCAAGCAGTATCCAGCAGAAACTTGAGAGGGATTACTGATTTCCTCCAAAGCATGACACATTTCAATTCAGGACACGTGCAATAAATCAGGGCAGACAGCGTGGAGCTGGAACACACAGGAGAATCAGTAATAAACCTGGAGGGTAGTCAGAGGTGCTTGGAAGGCTGGGGGCTGTTAGCAGCCAGCTCTGCTGCTTTTCAGCTGAGCTGGGATCAAGTGGGCGCTGGGCAGACCTGGCAGAGACACCAGCACTGTTAATTTGCAGCCACGTAGTGACTGAGGTTGTGGTCACCACTCTTTTCCTTCCCTCTGCCTCCTCCTTGGAGCTGGGATTGATGTAGGATAAGGGTTCTTGTCTTGCTAAGGACTTTTGGGTTTGGGTTCTTTTTCCCTTTGAACTGAAGACTGACGAGAGGGAGGCAGTTCTCTCTTTTTCAGTCTCAGTAGTTTATTCTTTTCTTATCAGCATTTCAAGGTACAAGGAGCTATGTGCACTATGATAGAAAAGGGTAAAATGGCCAACAAAGATCCTCTTCAAGGTCTTTTATATGTCCATTTACCCAATTAACAGATGCCAACTAAATTATTTTTCTTAGTGACCCAATGACCCAACACCTGTGTGCTGCACTGTGACATTTTTTACCCAATCACTTCCTGCTACCCAAAAACCCCTAGGAGAAGAACATGAAGAAGAAAGAAGGACAAGAGACAACACCCTAAATCCTCCACCTTGTCTCCTGTTCTCTAAACTACTTTTTCACCCAGTGATTTAAGAAACTTTCTAATCTACACACGTACACCTTTAGCTTTTTCCATCTAACTTTAACATTTGTTCTCATGTATCACCATGAAAACATGTTCATGAATTTCATGTCATGTGAAATTCAGTGTTTCTTTGGATCCTAGAACTAAGTATTAGAAACAAGGGCACACACTCTGTGTCTCAGACTCCAACAGGCTCTGGCACGAGTGACGAGCACATAAAGCAGGTATTTGATCCATGCTCTGGGTGTTTGTGGCACCCGTTGTAGCCTGGCCCTGGTGTCCTCTGCCTGTGACTGCTGCAAACAATTAATAGCTGAAATTAAATTAAATTCATCAAAATCATGGAATGGTTTGGGTTGGAAGGGATCATACAGCTCATCCATCCCACCCCTGCCATGGGCAGGGACACCTTCCCCTATCTCAGGGTGCTCCAAATCCCATCCAACCTGGCCTTGGACACTGCCAGAGATGGCCATAAATTATATTATAACTGATAAAGAGAATATAAATACATATGTGTGTGTGTGTACATATATATATAATAATAATAATATTTTATAATACATGATATCACAATACATTATAATATATATTATTTAAAATATATATTATTATATATAATAAATTATATTTATTATATATAATATATAACAATACAATATATTTATAAAATTTTAATTATATATAATATGTATAATTATATATATTCCATAATATATTTATTAATATTTGTTTATAATATATAATTAAATATATGTAATTTATGATATTTCAATATATATTATTATATATAATATAATTTAAATGTTATTTAAATTTAACCAATTTAAATGTTATAAGATTAAACATTATAAGATATCATTTTATATAATTATTATAGTTTAATATAATATTTTTCTATTACTTACTGTAATTTTATAATTATTATATTATTTTACATTGTGTTGTATTTTGTTATAAATTATATATTAAATTATATAGTATGTATTATAGATCATAAAATTATTAGATTATATATAATATAATTATTAGATTATATTATTATATAATAATATAATTCTATTATATTATTATATAATATATAATTATATATATAGATATCATCGCCATGTTGAGCTTATATTGCCACCCCAATGTAAAAATGCAGGCAATTCTCCACTCTTGCTACAAACAGGCCAGGAGAATTCTGTGTGGAAAAAAAAAAAAAAAAAGGAATTGGAAAAAATTCACATTTAAATAAAACAGCCCTGTTATCTTTCTCTTCTGTCAGATTTATTTATTCAGGCCAAAATAAATATTTTTTTTTATTATTATTAAATTTAACCCAAAGCAAGGCTTTAAATGAATTCTGGGCAGCTCTGGATTCACATCCCTTCCCCTTTTTTCTGTGCATGGATTGATTTGGCTCAGACAAAACCTCTTCCTCAGCCTCTGCTGGGATGAGTTAATTCTGATTTCTGCCTGACTGAAACCTCTGTTTTGAGGAAATACTGCAATTGAATCAACAATAAGCACAGATCTTCTCATCCTCCAGAGAAACTGTCTGAATTTCTTCTGAGGAGCAGGGAAATGTTTCTAGCTATCCACCAGACAAATAAACGACTACAAAGATTTCTATAAAATGACAGTAGCACTGGATTCAGCACTGACACTCAAGCCAGAGTGGAGAGGGAGCTGCATCACAGGCCATTTAGTTTTTAATTAATTAATATAAATGAACTAAATAAATAATTTTAATAAATAAATTAATGTAATTTAATTAATTTTAATTATTAATTAATTAATTAAATTGGAGTATGATGAGATAGGGGTTCCTCTGACAGACAGCATGAGCAACCCAGAATCCACATACAAATGATACACTTGCCCTCAGCTTTAATTAAAGATTCACGGACACAAGCACTGCTTTGAAGAGGAAATGGCAGAATAATTACTTTTCCCTACATTTATTCTGTCATTTCCTACATATATTCTCATTCCCAAGGGTCATCTGTGCCCACCAGTGCACACCCCACCTGAACATCTCTCTGCAATCTGCTCAAGTTCCAGCACCAGACCATTTTCTATTCCTCCCATGTGTTCCTCTTCTTCCCCATCACTGCTACATAGACTATAACTTACAGAAATCATTCCTACAAGTGCTCAAACGCTTTCCTTAGCTCATATCCTGTTGTTGTGTTGTTCTGGTTTTCTTTTTTGCTTTCTCAACTGTATTTTTGTGCTATCAAGCCTCCCAAAATTAGAAAGGGATGCACATCTAAACAGTAGATATTTTTACTTTATTTTATTTTACTTTATTTATTGTTTTCTTTTATTTTAATATTTATTTTTATTATTTGCAGCATAACCACTAATTTAATTCTCCTTTGCATTATTTAATTTAATTCAATTCTCCTTTGTATTATTGCCATATTGCTATAATACAGTTGAAACAGAAAGGGAATATTTAAGTATTAACAAAATAAATATCATAATATGAATCAGCAAGAGGTTGGGTTGTGTTTTTTTTCCAATATGAAGCTACAAAAAGAACAAAAATATAGTAGGCCAATTGAAGATATGTGACAGCAAACCCATAGTATTTCTGCTGGTCTTTGGGTCAAATGGCTGTTAAAATATTTCTGATTGTGAGCAGAAATATTCCTTTTAGGCTATGAATTGCTGAGCTTTATGGTTTTAAATGTTCCTCTTTTATTTCCTTTTTTTTTTCCTTTTTTTTTCTTTTTTCTTTTATTTTCTTTTTTTTTCTTTTCTTTTTTCTTTTTTTTCCTTTCTTTTTTCTTTTTTTCTCCTCTTTTCTTTTTTCTTTTCTTTTTTCTTTTCTTTTTTTCCTTTTTTAAATTTTTTCTTTTTTTAAAATTTTTTCTTTTTTTTCTTTTTTCTTTTCTTTTTTTCCTTTTTTCTTTTCTCTTTTCTTTTTCTTTTTTTTTTTTCCTTTTTTTAACTTTTTTTTTCCTGATTAGGGAACAGCAAGATTTTAATAACAATTGATTCCCAGCCAGTGCATTATGACTGGGAGCTGATCAATGTTTCAAAAAGAGGATTGCAGTTAGCTGGTTTAGCTCTGGTTAAGGGACTGTGGTTGCCTAGAGGGAACGAGTAACTAAGACATATCACCCCCCCTCTTTCAGCCCTCATTGTCTCTGTTTTCAAATTTTTGGTACAGAAGCCAGTGCCCACCCAATTTAATCCCTGCTGTGCCCTGGTTGAACCCTTGATTTTTGCAGCTAAGATACAGCAGCAGCAACAAAAAAACCTCTTATTTTTCTCTTTCAAAAGATTTGGGAAAGCAAGAGGCCAAACTCTCAGATGAGACAGAAAACGAGAGTTACATCAGTTTCTGCCATGGGCAAAATTCTGCTGCTCTCAGAGCTTGAGCTGTACCTCGTGTTGATATATCCAAGTGAGACACCTCACTGAAGTCAGGGCTACAAACCCAGAGGAATGTGGACAGACCTCACTGTCCATGTGATGACCTCAAAATTGTGTGAAAATCAAAATTTCAAAACATCTTCCAAGATTTCTTCCACACTCTGCAGCTTTCTGATGTGCCAAGCCCTCCAAATGGCAAACAACAGTGTGCCCAGCTGGGCAGTTAATTATTCTGTGGGTCTCTTTTCATTTTATGACTTCCACAAATTGGTTGATGGACCTTTTAAATAAAATTTATTTTTGGCTTCCAATGCAGTCTAGATTTGTAGCGATGTCAGTGAGAGTTTGCAGACCCCAGAAGGAACAGTGTTGAAACCATCATCTGCCACCCCCTAAATAACTTCTATACCAAAAAAAACAAAAAAAAACAAACAAAAAAAAAAAACAAAAAAAAAACAAAAAAAAACAAAAAAAAAAAACAAAAAAGAAAAAATAAAAATAAGAAAAACTCAAAGTTACAGAAACAGAGATTTAAGAAAACCCCTTTACCTTCTACAAATGCACCAGCTAACAGGAAAGTGCTTTTTCACTCTCATCAAGCCTGTTCATTTTTAAGTTCTAGATCGTTGTCCCTCAGCACAAAGTTGTCTGCTCTAAGCAAGGCCAAGGCATTAGGAATTTGCTGTTTAGTAGCAGCCACACCTTCTCCTCCATCACAAAAACCCCTAAAACCCAAATCCCCACGGTCAACACACCTGATTGTAGTCCTTGAAGTAAGTCTTTAAGGTAAATTAAATAAATCTTCAGCTTCATCTTCTTTTGATACACCAATTTTACGCAATGTAAGAAATCGCAATTTCAATTTTTCCCCGCTGTGCTGTTTTGCTCGATTTGTATAATTATATATATACTGCAAACAGTGTCCCCCACTTCATTCTAGGAAGCCCAGCTGCAGTGTCAGGTTCCCACCCCAGGATATTTTGGGGTGGTCCCCGCTGTGATATTGAGATAAAAAGAAACTGCTGGTACTTCCACATGAAGTAAACTCTCTAAAAATGTCTTGCAAGCACAAAAAGTGATGACATTCGAGATTATTCTCATTTCCCTGAGTGCCCATGACAGAGGAAGGAGATGCTTGTATTTTAAGCTGCATTTATCTTTGGGGACATCTGTCCAGAGCATGGATATGTTGTGTTGTCTCCATCACATGTGTTAACACTTTACTGATCCAGAAAAGAAGAGAGCAAGAAAGGGGACAAACACCATTGTTTCTAAGAGGTTTTGTTTGCAAACAAACAGACCAGCAAAGGCACATGGGAGTTATATTCCATTTAATTCAGAATACACACATCTGTCCCTGCCAGTCAGGTCATCCTGAACACAAATAAAAATGTTATTAAAGCTCCATCACTCCTACAGCTATAGTGCCTGTGAGACTCCCAGAGTGCAGGATGCAGCAGATAGAGCTGAGCATCCAGCCTGGCTCCTCACAATCAGGATTATAAATGAGCCACGAGGGGAAGACTTGGGTCAACTGAAAGATTTTATTAAAAAGCGACTATTTGTATTAATAATGTCAAGCCTGCAGATACAGTTCTTAAATAATGGTCACATCGTGAAGAGGAATCAATTACACACAAAGCCAGAGTATACTTTTTTACATTTTCTTATTGCATTTCTCATTTTTATGGTGATGAATGTGGCAAGGGGTTTTCAATAGGATCTTTGGGAAGCAGATATTAATATTCTGAATGCCTCAGGCCTGATGCTTGTGGAGGAATAACATTCTAATTGAAATTCAAGGTCTTGTGGTCAAAATCTGCTGAACCAGAGATCTTCACACTACACCTAGTTTTAACACATTATTCCACATGGATTGTAAAATGAGGAATACTTGCTCTTGTACCCTTCTCATGGCAGAACTTTGATATTTCCTCTGTTTCTAAAGATGGCTTTTTTAGGAGGCTATTTAACCACTTGACATAAAAATACTGAATGTTAAAATATACCTGATGTGGTCATGACAAAAGAATGGTCATGACACACAGATCCCAGTTCCAGATTCCAGCTGAGATCTATATAAATGCAGAAGGATCCTGCAAGCTGGCAAAAACATGAAACTCCTGCACGAGGCACCAGACCAAGAGAACAATTAAAGTCCTGATGAGAAAGACCAAGATCCCTGAGATCATAGTCAAGACCTGCTCAGACAAAAGAAAATTATTATTAAAAATTTATTATTAGGAGCAAAGTTCTAGAGCTGTTAATCTGCCACTGCATGATTATGCAGGATAAAAAGAATGGGATTCCCTTGCACCTTTGGCTTGTAAATTCACTTTTCGCATGAGAGTTTGTGCCACATTGGGATTTATCATCCTGTTTCAAGCGAAATTTCTGTTTCTCTGGACTAAAAGACACGCTTTGTAAAGAGGGGACAATCCCAGAAATCACTCTCAGACAGGTGGGTCTGCAAGAGACCTCTCATGCAAACAGAAACAAATAAGACTTCTGTCAGTTTTACTTAAAGAAGCAGATGGGAGGTCAGAAACCAAAAAAAAAAAAAAAAGAAAAAGAAATTAATTTGAAGAGGCCATTTAATGCTTTCATATGGGTTTCCAGACAGTGATGCATTTACTCATCTATTTACAGGGAATGAGTTGATTTTTTTAACAAAAATGACAGTAGCATGAATTGGATATGCCAGGAAAGGGGTAGTTTTGAGGATTTTTTTTTTCCTATTTACCTAAAATATACTTTATCCACTTTATTCCTAGTGATCACCTTTGGTTATCTGCAACCCCAGGTTGGAGAAACCCAAAAAGTTGTGTGGGGCCTAGTGGTATTCCTCTGCTACTCCTGACATGCCGTAAGAAGTGTAAATCTCCTGTGAGAAGGAGACCAGGTTTCACTCCAGGCAGGTAGTGCTTGCTCCAAGCAGACACATCCACTCACAATCCTGCAGGAAGAGGTGGTGCTGGGGGGTAAAGTCATCTGTGAAAGATGGAGAACAGAGGAGGAAGCACCCACCCAGTGAATTTTTGTGTATAAATGCATGTATTTGTGATATTAATGGATGTATGTGGAAATAGAATCATAGGATCATGTAAGTTGGAGGAAAAAAAAAAATCCCCTGAGATCACAGAGCTGCCTGGGCTGTCCTCCCTGTCTTCTTGCTGCTATTAAAATCCAGGATGAAAATAAAGGCAGACAGAGCTTTAGGGAAATAAAGGTAAAGCTGCTGCCAGCTTGGGACAAACAAGGGGAATTGTCTAGAAAAGGAACAGATTACAAAAATAAAACCAAAAAACAGCAACCCAACTGAACCAAACCAAAGCAAGCCAAAACCAAAACAAAGCTAAGAAACAAACAAAACCCAAAAAAAAAAAAAAAAAAAAAAAAAAAAATTATTTTGAGTGGAAAATTAGCACAAAATAACCAAAGGGGCATTTTGTTTTAGTCGTGGCAGCCCATGAGGATGCTCTTGGCCCATGAGCCAGCTGCAGGCAGAGGGCAGGAGCGTGGTCACCTCGTGCCACGTGGATGCCACCAGCTCAGTGACACTGTCCTGGGTGTGCCCAGCACAGAGAGCCCGCAGGGCCATGCTGAGGCTCCCGGGTGGGGTCTGTCCCACCCAGACCACATCTCCAGGCATGAGCGGTGCTCTCTGCTCCGTGTGCAGGAGGCAGTGACTCACCCCGGGAGCCTCCTCTTGCCAGCAGCAGGGCTCCAGCTCTGGCTGTTGCCATGGCTTTCACTATTTCACTACAACATTTGCTCATGAAAGATGTATGTCATCTGAACTGGGGTAGAAAAAGGGCCTTGCATTGTTCCCTGAGACTTACCTTTCTCTTGGACCAAAACTCATGGCTATTATTTTTGGATGACAGCAGGAAACTCCTGTCTAATTCAAAACAGTGTCACGTATTGGCATACGTCTCCCCTCACCTCTGCCTCTGCCAAAATGTCAGTTTTGCTTAGGATGCTTGTCCTCCTGTCACCACAATGAAAACTGTGTCCTCCCTGGTACAATTTATCCTACAGGGTTCAATGATGCAGCGTGCCAAGCAAGGAAGGAGAACGTGAAACCTTATCACCATGGTGTTTATTGACCAGTCATCCTGCTTTGTACTCATTTCCTCCCCTTAATTCCCTGCAAGTATACATTGGCTCAGAATCAAAAGGAGTGCAATAGTTAAAAAAAAGCATATGCCCTGGGATGAATGTATTATTCCATAGATGCTGATGGTGCAATTATTTCTCTCCTGTGATAACTGAAAACGTTTGTTAATAAAATCTGTTCCAGAAAAGCAGAGCATTAATCCATTATGCTGTTAGAATCCTGACAAATTAGCCTTTTTTTCCCTTGGAAAAATCAAGTTTTGCATCTGAGACATCATCCTGAGAGCGACTATTTACACACATTAAAGGAGAGAGGGTGTTACACAAACAAAATAATAAAAATACTTGGTTTTGCCAGTCCTACTTGGCCAAGAAAGGAGAAGGATCAGGGCCAGAACATGCTGTACCCAGCTCTTGCTGGCTCGTGATTCCCTGCTATAAAATTAACCCATCTGACCTACAGCATCAGGCTGGAAAGCAAATCTCCTGAAACACTGCCAATTAACTCCATCACCCAGCTTCTTCCAGAGGTGCCCAGCAGAAGGGCACCACCTCTCTGTGCAGAAGCAGCACGGGAAGGGAGAACAATAACCCCCTTCTCAGTCCTGGGGTCCCTTTTCCCCTTTTCCTTCACCCCAATTCCTCCCAGCCCTGGGTGCTCAGCAGGGCAGGTGCTCTCCATGGTAAGGGCAGCAGAGAAAAGGCAGCAGCTGCTCGCCCTGATCCTCTTCTGTCCCTTGGGAGCTTGGATGTGGCACAGGGGGACACGAGGTCACACTGGGGTGGGGTGACTTTGCCTCTCCGTGGCCCTCAAAGTGACAAAACCCCAACCCAGCGTTGCGTAAGAACAGGCAGAAGAAAGCAGAGAGGGGAAAACCATGGGTAAAGGTAAAATAAAGCCTTTTTCTCGGGCTTCCATGGAACTTGTTCATTTAGAATGCAGTCTGGCCCCACAGTCGTGTCAACCTTCCCCCAGAGGAAGTCTGACAAGTTCTGTGTTCTCAATTTATGTCTTTTTTTTGCCCTCAGTGCAGCTCTGAAGGAGAAGCACAGACTGCTCCTTTTGTTATGTACCTTTTCCCAAGACAGGACCTCCAATAAGTGCAATAACATCAGGAAATAAACATTTTGCTGATCTGCCTTTGCTTGAAAATATTCTCACAGCTATGCTACACAGAGGAAGAAGGAGGTGGTGATGATTCAGGGAGAGGCCAAAGAGTAAGAGAATAAAATCTCTTGGGGAAGAAAGCAACTAATGAACAAAAGTCGGGAACAGAAAGAAGACTGTTATGCCACAAATATAAAATGTATAGTCACATAAGCTCATAGGAAAGAAAATGAGAGCTGACATCCTACAATGCTAGATTGATTAGGGAGGGCTTGGAAGAGGACCAAGGTCTGGGAATGGCATGGGAAATCATTTCAAAGGAGAAAGAACTTCGCACTCTGCTACGGGGGATGGCAGCAGTACAATAACACATGAAGAGGCTGCTGGAGAGCTGCCACAGACCCTGGGCTGAGGGGAAGCAAAAACATATGACAATGTGTGCAGTTATACTGGATACCTGTGTGGCTTGCAATGGTGATTTGAGGGATCTGGACCTTTAACTGCCTGAAAAGGGCAAGATTTGAGAGACCAAGGGTTGTCTTTGTCTGTCTGCCTCCTCCATTTGCAGGTACCTCCACATCCTACTGTGCCCACAATACGGCAGACTAGAGCGAAGCAGATATTGCCACACTTCTGAATATATTCCTCTCTGAATTCTTTCATTCATCCATTTTCTCCTTCTGTCCGAGGGCCAGGGATTATCAATGACCACTTCTTTGTTGTTACAGACACAAAAGTGATAAATATCCTCTAATAATAGAACTTCATTCATTTCTTGGCACGTAGAGAGCATTTATGAAATCCAGGTATATTTATGGGCACATATTCACAGCTTTTCTCCATTGACAAGGCCAGGCTACCTTTGAAAGGAATTTTGTCTGATAATCAAGGATAGTATTGTCTTTGAGATTTCATAGGATTGTGGAATGGTTTAGATAGGAAGGGACCCCAAAGCCCCCCAGTGCCACCCCAGCCATGTCAGGGCCAGCTCCCAGTGTCCCAGGAGCTCCCAGCCCCAATGTCCAGCCTGGCCTTGGGCACTGCCAGGGATCCAGGGGCAGCCCCAGCTGCTCTGGGCACCCTGTGCCAGGGCCTGCCCACCCTGCCAGGGAACAATTCCTGCCCAAGATCCCATCCAGCCCTGCCCTCTGCCACTGGCAGCCATTCCCTGGCTCCTGACACTTCAAATCCCTTGCAAATTATCCCTCTCCATCCCTCTTGTCATCTCCCTATTCCCACATGAATCTTAAATAAGCTCCAGCTTCCACAATGCCCAGTTTAAACACTTAGTACCCTTCATCTCACGACAAGGGAAAGATTGATCTGTGAGTGGCAATATCCCCATCACTCACAATCATTTTGGGAGGTCAGAGTGTGCCACACCTCTACAAACTGGGGAGTGCTCAGGGGACGTTGCAGGCTGGACAAACCAGCCACGTGTTGGCATCCCCCAGAAAACTTCCACTTGTTTGGTAAAAATGTGCCATCAGACCTTCCCTCCGAGTGTCCTGACAAGGCTCACATGGAGCAGATGTGCTGGCCCCCACTCAGAGGGAAAAGGTAGGATATTTGAACACACCGTCATACCACTGCTTCGGGTTTTGCTCCTCCAGAAGCCAAGAGTAATTGACAAACAAATAGAGTAAGGGAAAAATATTACTAGAGGAAAAGCCATCTTTACGTCTGGATTCTTGCTTATTTTTAAAAAGGGAAAGCATTCAGTGATTTGTTCAGAAGCCAAAATGAGCGTCTTCAAGGTTTAGGTCGGAAATCATAAAAATTTGAACATAAATAAAATGTAAATACTAGTTGTCCTTCTAGTCCTGAAGGATGAAGCCATTAATTGCAAAAAGACTTATCATGACACCCTTACCCTTAACCCACCCCCAAACCCCGATCCTTACAAACACTGAACACTAATTATGTTTACAATGACTGAATGGTGTTCAAATACGCCAATAATCTGGAAGAGGGATGGATGGCATGCCAAATAAACTTGGAGACTAACACCCAGCAAATTTTGTTTAAGTTATTTGGAACCAGAAAACTTTTGGAAACAATGGTCATGTGAAAAAAAAAAATAAAAAAAATAAAAAAAAATAAAAAAGTTTCCTACTTGAAGCCCTACATCTGTCAGTGCTTTAGAATATGAAATTTTATTCAAGTTTATTGTCCTAGGGGAAAATATATCTGGGGAAACACTGATAAATCTCTTCTCCAGCTATTAATTACAAATTCAAAATGAACCTCATTTGGCCTTTCAGAAACCTTTTTGTATTTGCTTTCCATTCTACGTCTGGTTTTTATTTATTTTAATGTGATTAAAATGCTGCCATTCAAAACACAGAGTTTCTGCAAAGATTGTCACCCTTCATCAGTCTGGGGGTATATTCACTGAAGAAATAATATTTGTCATGTATATTTTCTCTTTCCTTCAAATCCTGTTTGGCACTGGTGAAAGAAATATCATGTATTTCATACGTTCTGCACTAAAATCTTCACTTTCCGAACAGCTGTGAGGTGGCAGACACGAGGCTGGCCCGAGGGGAGATGAGGCTTTTCTGTACAGATTTCAGAAAGAAGAGAGGCTGAAGCACCTCCTGTTAGAATTAATTGATGGGATCAGCACAAAAATCTGGGCTAAACTAGTTTTTATCTTTGGTTAACAGCTTATTTTGCATCAGACTCCTTATCCTGGCCTGAAAAGGTCGCTGCACTGTAAGTCCAACACTTTGGGGTGAGCATGGCTGTGGCCAAGGGGATGTCAGGGCAGGCTGAATCATGGCCTTTCAGTCCTCTTTTTATTTTTTCTCTTTTTTTTTTCCCCCTACAAAAACAGTCTCTGAGTTCAGCACGGTGTCCTGGGTCCTCCCGGTACTGCTGCGCTTCGGAAAAATGCTGTTCATGGAGCACTTAAGAAACAAACTGTGCTCCTTTATTTTTCACCAGGGGAAGGGAAACGACCCAAAGCGTGGCGTGTGTTACGAGGTCCGTGTGAGCACAGCCAATCACACAGGACAATGAGCAAATCGCCTCAGCTTTATGGCTTCCAGGAATCAGCTGGGCTATCTCCCCTCCCAGGGGCTTCCTTAACCTGGAGAAACCCGCGGCGAACAAGAGACAGACAGTCAGGAGCAAATCACAGCCCTTGGCCTCCTCCTCCATTCAGACAAATTTTAAATGTTAAATAAATACTGAAGGAATCACTTGTCACCACAAATTATTCCTTTGAATGTTTACTGTTCATGCCAGCTTCCCTGGGGTCCTTCCCATTTAGAAACAGCTTTAACAAGCAATCCCATAAAACATTGACCATTATTCCCCAAGAAGTTGTGACTAGTGACTTGTTACACAGAAATATGTTTCCAATTTCTCTTTGAAGCACATTAGAAAGGAGTCCTCAGTGCTTTTTACACTAGCATTTAGTGCCATGTGGAAATGGCAATTATAAATTGCCACAAGCTGTACTCGCAGCCCTCAGTTTAACTGTTTGCGTGATGCTGTGCAGCTCATTTCCCCTCACAGCCCTGGGAGATGCTTTGGTTTGCTGCTTGCCTCGGCAGGGACAGGACAAGGACAGTAACAGGGCACAGAGCTGTGTCATTGTTCCATCCCTCCTCCTCCTCCCAGGCAGATGTGGAATGAGCGAGTGGCTGCAGGAACACGGGACAGCTGAAGGACCTCAGCTCAGCAAAGCCTCCTCCAGCTCCAGCACTCTGGGGGGGGGCCAACCCTGAGATGGGGACCACCAAATGGGGCCAACACAGACAGCAGACACAGCTAGGGGTTTTTTCCTCTTCAAAGCTACATTTTGATGGAGCCCAGAACTCATGAAGACCAGACCCAGGTGTCTGGGGTTGGGACAAAACAGCTTGAGATTTATCTGAGGCAATAATGCATTTATGTTAGGAAAACCCCAGAAGTAGGTGCCCATCCTTTCTAGAAGAAAAGCAAGCCTGAAAGCTCTAAAGACTGAGCAGAGTTTGCCGTATTTTCTCTCCAGTTACCATTTTATTGTGCAGTTTGGTGAAAAGAGGCTACAGGAAGGAGGTGAAGGCCAGCTGCAATGGAGAGGAAGATGGTAACACCAAATGCACCTGGGGATTGACAGAAGGGCACAAGCAACAGCTCCAGAAGGGTCCACACTAAATATTTCCATTCCATTTCCTAATTAAACTCTGTGGAATGAGGGACCAACAACCCTTGTTGATTATTTTGTAAATATTTTTGTATTATTTTGTATTATTTTTGTAAAGCAACCCTTGTTTTGCCCAAAGGAACATGGTCAGCTACTCTCAATTTTTATAGTAATAGGTACTCCATGTAAGAAAATACACTAAAAAGAGGAAATTATTTTGTCACATAGTAAAAATTTCAAGTAATAGGATTAATTTTAGGAAAGAGCAAAGGCCCTGAAGCAATATTTAAATAAAATATTTTAATTTAAAATATTTAATTAATTTAAAATATGTCCAAGGTGGGACAACAGAAAATTCTGAGGTGACCTGGAGGAACTGAAGTGAGTTTGAGAAAAATATGTCACACTGCAATGGGACCTCTAAGAATGAGGCAAGCCATGAGATCTCAGGTTGTTAATACCATTCCTAAGTGCTGCAATACAAGAACTCCTGTGAAAGGGATCATGTGTCAAAATAATCCCCACTGACGGGATTCTGATGTCTGTGCCATGTTCACATCACTGTGTCTTGAGGAACAGTGGAAGTGCATCTGAACAGATATCCAACATCTCAACTCTATACATTTCTGGGGTTTTAAATTTCCATTCTTTCAGAAAATACCCAGTGTGGTCTTGTGAAATGGTTGGCAGCCACTTGTGTGAGACCCAGATGCTGCGAAGATGCTCCTGGACCCCTTTTACATCCATTCAGTTTCATCCAAATTGACCTCACTCACCTTGATGCATGTACGTCCTTCCTTCAAGCAAAACAAAGCACAGGCTAGGGAGGTGGTTGGGAATTTCTCTTCAAAACAGCCCATCTGAGCAGATCTGTGATGCTGCTGCTGCTCCAAGAAGTCCTCAGACTTGAGCTGCTCAGTGTTCACCTGACACTAAAGAGAAGATGCAGGAGCCCTCCAGCCAATTTATTAAATCCCTGCTCACTCAAATAGACTCTCCAGCTTCAGTGATTGATGTGAATTAAATATTAATCCATGAGCACAGGAATAATATGGTGGCTGGTTACTCTGGTTGTTTCTAAAGAAATTTGTTTTTGAGGGACACTAAGACAGCTGTAGACTTCAGACTGCTTTTAGGATCCGAACTGGGTTTAGCTGCAGGAATTATAGGCCTGTCCCTTTGAATTCTTGCTATTAAGCTTGGGAGCTTAATTTTCTAACACAGAGGTTGCTCTGGCCTTTCTCCAGCCAAGCACTCAGGCTGTGGGGTGACTTTTAATCCTAGGAATGGTTCTCCTGTGCTCAGCAGACTGCTTGGGCTGGTACTGGGCACAAACTCCATGGCTGCAGTGGGCAATCACTGAGTGTTTGCAGCATCACTCACAATTTATCTGAGGGCAAAGTTATTTGAGAGTTCAGAAAGCACCGGAAAAGATTTTTGCCGTGACGTTTCCCAAGTATTGTAAAAATCCTGTGACCCACTCGCTGGTGCGCTATATTTGTGTTATCTCGGAGCGGATGCATTTCTCACTTACTGGGACTTTCACAGCTCATAAAAATAGAACTTCTGAACTTCCAAGGGCCCTGTGGATGGTGTGGGCGTATGACATGTCTGCACTGCAGCAGAGGTGAAAGGGTGCGCGGGGGTCGGAGTGACATGGAGCCCGCGGCCTGCTGCAGGCCGCAGCCAGCATCGGCCACCGCATCTCCCAACAAAACCAAACAAACAATTACTGGAAATGCAGGCAGCGAAAATCCACTTGGACTCACTTCCACACATGCTGTCTTCAGATAAAGCCGGTGCTAAACAATAGGAATACAGTGTTTCTATTTTTTATTTTTTTTTTCCCCACCCCCCTGGGAATTCTGTGGCAAAATTCTGCCTGACTTCATCACAGTCATGATTTTATCCAAGGACTGAACCTCCCAGATGAATTTTGCAGGGAGCTCTTACGGACTTCTGTGGGATCCTTTACATCAGTGATGCCGCTAAGAGACTCAGAAGTCGTTTTGAAACAAGATAAACAAAATAAATCACAGGGTTTCGGGAAGACGAAGGAGTGCAGAGACTCCCTACCCCTGTTCCAAGGGACATGCCTCAAGCTTTGAAGAGTCCTGTCCTACAGTGGGAAATCTCGCAGGGATGGGGAAAACTGCAAACAGTTGCCAGAGTTGGGCTAAGTAGCAGCATTTTACAGGGATGCAAGGAGTAATAGGATATTTATGTGGTGGTTTGCTGGCCTTTTGGGGGATTTTGTGCCCTCTAAGCTGCAAAGAGTGCAGCAGGGACAGGCCTGGTTTGCAGTCTCAGCAGTGTCCCCGGGAGGACGAGAGCAGAGCCAAATCCCTTCTCACCGTGTTTATAAACGGCTGGCAGGGCCTCATTGCCAGAATTAATTACACCTATCTCCTGACAGAGTCTCGGCTCGATTAACTACGTTTGTAATTATTGCTCCAGGAGAAGATAAAAAAAAAACCAACCCACCAAGAACCTGTGACTGCGTGAAAGAAAAGCTTTCTGATTTATGTTCTTGGCATGTGCAGTCCAAACAGTTTCAAAAGGTTTCAGCTGTCTCAGCCCAAATAAAATGATGCTGCAGGGCCTGACTATAAAAATGCTGCTCCAGTGAGCAATGCACACTTACACAGCCAATTTTTTCTGTATGAGGAATATATCCACGATCACAAGAGTGATTTCCTCCTCAAAGGAACTTAAATAGGAAGGATGGGGCTCTTATTTTGTTGCAGTTGTGTTAGCCCTGGTTTCAGTGGATTGGAAAAAAAAAAAATAGTTTTTTTTATGCTCTGGAAATCTGAACCTGAGTGTGGAAAGTGAGTTCTTGCCTGCTAAGGGCATTTTGATTTTTCTGAGGTTGGTTTTGAAGTTCAAAGCAGATAAGGGCCCTATCTGGGGATACAAGCCACTGTAACGTAACACTTATCCAATATTCAAGGATGTTAATAGCTTCAAAGTTCCCTCCAAAGGCAAACTAAGCTTCCAGACTCGGCTAACCAGGAGTAAGCTGGTAAGAGACTCAGCTTCCTTTCCTGGCTGCTGTTACTTCTGTCCTCTAAATTACACCAAAACAAGCTGTAGGGCTAGGAAGACAAATACTAACTTTAAAAAAATTAAAAAGAAAAGAAATATAAGATAGGGAAAAAAATAAATTTTTCCTATTAAATTACAAAGGAGGACCATTTTACCAAAATAGAAACCCTACAATAGAGCATCTGGGTTGGTTTTGAGGTTATTTTAATTATTTTATTTATTTTATTGAGTTTGCCTTTCTTTGTACCCCATCTGACTACAGAGATCAGGAGGAGGAATCTAGCATCTTGAATAAAGACCTTCTTATCTATTGACCTCAAAGAAACTATGCCTAGATACAGATACACCTTGCGGATTATTTATGGGGGTGAAAGTATCAGAGAATTTACCAAGCACTGCTTATAAAAAGATTATTTTCTCACACTTTTTTTTTGTTTGTTTTGGGGATTTTTTGTTTGTTTTTTGGTTTTTGTTTGTTTTGTTTTTTAATTAAAAAAACATGATGGCTGAAAAATCAAAATATTCTGGGTTGGGTTTCGAATTATGGAAAAGGGTCCAGTGCAAGGAAATTACACCTAAGTAATCCAGTGTGATGCTGCCTAGAGGTATAATTTATAGCTCTCTTTAAGATCTAAATCAAAATAGCCCAATGGTCTGCCTGAGTGCTCTTTTTGGATCAGAGTACCTTGATTTTTAATTCTGCTAACTGAAAGATCGCCACACAAATTTAGTGGATAAACTAGTACAAAGAGAAAATCAGTCAGTGACTAGCAAATCATGAAATGTCATTTATACATATTTTTCCTTATGATGTAAATTATTGATGTGCATTACAGCCACCTGAAAAAATAGTGTGCTTGCCAGTCATGGGGCATTTTTTCTTTTTTTAAATCATATCAGAGTAAAATGGGAAATTCTCAGAAATCTGTGCAAGCTAATAATGTCTACAGTTTTTATTCTTTTTTTCCACTGGGCAATGTAAAGCAGTGTCCCTGGCAGTTATTAACTGAGGAAGTGATCTCATTCCTACACCACTAAGAGCATTTAAATTTAAATTTAAGTTTGAAAGATCCACTTTAGTCTCCCTACTTAGAAAGGGGCAGCCAGCCAACCTGGCTGCAGACCAAGAAATCAGTGTTTCTCTCTACAGACAGCTCCAGAAAGGACCATTTCGGATTTCAGCAGAGAGTTTTCAGAAACCAAGCAGTTAAATAAAGGACAATGAGGAGACAGCACCCTTCTGATACGATGCACATATCAAGATTGCTCAGTGACATAGTGGAAGAGTACTGGCTCAGACAAAATCTAAAGAGACTGAGAAAATAAACAGGAGGAAGGTGGTTTGGCAGTGTAAAATCTGGGTGACAAAAGATCAGCTTGGTCACACAGCCCATTTTTTTGGCTTAATGGGCTCTAAATATTCCAGTGGAAAGCAAAGCTGGCTGTAGATACTTATATTCAATTGATATGACCAGGGATAACTTGGCTTTCAGCTTTTAAAGTGAAGTTTGGTTTTGCCTTATAATTTCTGTTTTGTAGTCCTTAATAAGACAATAAGTACCTATATGTATATTTTGTATAAAATTGTTTTACAATTTAAATGGTATGTAAACTATTTTATAGATAGTGTGTGGACTACAGTCACCAGCTGCCAGGAAATCAGAGGAATAAAGGTCCACCTCCGTAAAAAAAAAACAAAACTACTTTTTTTCCCCCTGAACATATTAAATCCCCCCCCACCCCACCGAGGCTTGGTGAAATATTGCCTTATTTGTGCAGGGCACAGCTGAGAATCCCACCCAGCTGTAGCATCAGGTTCAGATGAAGGTTTCAGGCTTTGAATTGCAGAAGCTGCTCTCACTCAAACAAAGCGGGCAGCTACTCCTAGAGGAAGAGACTGATAAGCAGATAATAAGCCTTTTTTCTTTTTCTTTTTTTTTTTTTTCTTTGTTTTTTCTTTTATTTCCCTCTCTCTCTGAGCCTAGCAGCAAGAAGCCAAGAGCCTCATTGGCTCATGTTGCATACCCAGCTGTAAAAAAAGAGGCTGTAGCTTTGCTACTTTCACAACATGGTTAGATGAATAACATCACACTTTGAAATGGTCAGGGACTATTCGTGGCTGGTTTTCTTTTCAATACGTCACACTTGAAGTCAAAGTTAATAGTTAATTTGTCTCCTTTTTAATTAATGCACAGAATTAAAAAAAAACAAATAGCAACTCACAAAGCAAACACAAACCAACCAACAGAACAAAACAAGCAAGCAAACAAACAAACAAACAAAAATCAGCCCCAAAACAACCAAAAGACCCACATCCTACAAAAATCCCACAACACAGGATGCTTCAACCAAGAGTCCAACACACTTAATAAAGTTCAAGAGACAAGACTCTGCTGCTCGTGGGCCTTGGCATCAAGTTTAAATTCTGTGCTGAGTCTGAATCTGATGCACTAGGACAGACAGCAATGTAGTTGATCTTAGGTTAGCATTTGTACTTTGACTTTTGCTTGAACTAATATTTAATCAAGTTTGCTGCCTCATGTGCATCTTCAGCATTGGAGGGAGATTTATTTTAGCAAGGTTTTGGAGAGTGATAAATTTGTTACAAAGAATTTGCAAAGATAAGACAAAAGAGCTGTTCTGTAGCCCTGATAAGGAAGGCTGCTTTGAAAGAGCAGAGACCATATGAAGTCCATTAAGGACTGGAGAGCTGCACAAAAACAACGGCAACATCCTTTCCTGTGACTCCTCGGAATATAAGAGCTTGCACTGTGCTTCAAAGGGACTTCAACAATAACATAATTGGGGCTCACGGTCAGGCACTTAAACCCATGTAGGGCGGTGGGAAGAGTGAAATGTGTTCTCTCTTTGTTGAACCTCCCCTGCTCCTTATCTTATTTTCTCTCTCACTGTATTTACTCAGCGTTCATCCTCAGCCAGGCTGGTTTGTAGCACATGAATGAATGAAGACGTCTTTGAAGTCGCTGTGCTGAGCAAAATAGTTGAAGCTTTTCTTTGATAAGTTCAGATGAATAGAGGCATTTGCTATTAACACGTCTTCTACTGATGCAGCTATTATGCCTGGGGAGAATTAAGAGTCCTTTTCGGATGCGTGGTTGCAGCTCCCATTAGGGCTAACGATTCTGCAAACACGTATTTGGGGCGAAGATGTGCATAATGGTAATTGCCACGCATTTGCATGTGCATTTAATCCGGAGAGAGCTCGACATGCTTTACAAACTCCACCAGCACAATTACACATGTTGTAAATGTAGAATCACTTTGTCAACAGCTGCTGCGCAGCCACCTCGAGGTGAGGCCCAACAGCTGCGCAGCAACACAAAGCTGTATGCTCTTTTATTAAATTGCCTTATCTGGCTGAAAACACCAGGAGAATTCTAGGTAAGCTACACGTAAATTACTCGAATTAAAAGTTGGCTGGAGCTCTGGAGGTAACACTCCTACTGTCGGGGGGAAAGTGGTGTTTTTAATGATGGCAATTTGCCCGAACCTCTGTTTTCTGTCTCGGCGGAAGGGCAGCACCTCCAGATGCAGGGTGATGGCCAACAGAGGCCAGGGATGGCTCTGGGCTGAGCCAGACCTGAGTGCCACCAACAGCACAGGCATCTGTGGGGCTTGGTGATGCCCTGTCCTGGATCCTGAGCCCCAAAACTCCCCCAGAGCGCCAGGTGGAACCACACTGTCACACTAGATTGGGAACAACGAGAAGCACGACATGACTCTCTCAGCTGCATTGTCCAAGAGAGCAAGGTTTATTATTCCAGATCTTCCTTTATAGACATGTTCAAGAAGAGGTAAAACTCTCATTGGTCACTAAACTTACACATCACCATCACTGGTTAAGTGGAACAACACCCCTTGACTGTTTCTTACAAGTAAACAACAAAGATCTTGAACACCTGCAAAGATTGTTGTCCTTTACCAAGGACTTTTTGGATTTTTCCTTATGCTTTCCCAGGCCAGAGTGAGAAGCTTGCATGACCCAGTTTCACACGGGCTCTGTGCTCCCCTCCTCCTTTCAGCATCCATACCACACGGCACAAATTCCACTGAGAAAAGCACACAGGTTTTTAAAAGGGGAGGCGAAAAACACATGAGTGATGTCAACATGATGTAAGAAATTGAAATCCCGATGACGATTTCATCATCACTAGGGGTTGCATTACCTTTCATGTGGAATAATAACTGGGCTTTCACTGTCTTGGCTGTAGGGGTGGAGAAATGTCTCTCTTGGCTCTGGATGCTTCATCTCTGCATGGTTCAAAGGTACACTGAGAAGCAAATCTGGGGAGTCTTCCACAGCTGGAGAAGACACTGTGATCAAAACAGACTGAAAATGCTTGCTTCCTGAATCATGGAAATGTAATAACTCTTTGCTCAGGCTTTGAGACTCTGGAAAATTTTGGCGTGTTTCCCATCATGATCTCCTTGAAGAAAAATTAGGGAAGAGTGGATTTTCATGCCACCTGTTGTCCTTCCTGCCCACCATGAGCCTGCTCCCGCTTTAGTGGCTCCTCATCCCCAGCCCGTGCCTCCTACCCAGACCTCACATTATCCTCACACACTGCCTTGGGCTCTTCCTCCTTCCTGCTGCAGGAGAACAGCTTTTCCTTTGGCAGAGGGGCCCATGGTAAATGGCAGCTGGTGTTTTGGTCATACAGCCCCACGTGGCTTTTCTGGGCAGCTGTAAACGCCACTCCTGGATATCCTGGCTGGGAGGTAGAGCAGGACCCCAGGGAAGATGCTGTGTGAGCACCACATTTAGCAGCCTGGTTTCCAGCCCTCTCCTGCTCTGACAGAAATTGCCTCCCGCGCAGAATCCCAAACAAAACACCATTTTGCAAAGGAAGGAATCCTTCCTACCCTCCCTTCCGTTCTGAGGAGGGGGAAGATGCCTGGAGAGAGGATGGGCACCCACAGGATGGGCTCAGGGTTGGGCTGGGGAGGGTTTGTGTCACTGCTTCGGGCCCAAGAGTCACGTCAGCACAAACAAAGTGGGAAAGAGCTGGCCAGCATGTGTTGTCAAGCTCTCCTCTTCCGACAGCTCCAGATGGGGACCACATGGAGCCCAAAGTAAAAGTGCAGCAAATGAACCTAATCCTCTAATTCTCTGCCTGCAGTGAAATGGGCTCTCACTGCTGCTCTCCTAATGAAAAAACTAGTGAGCAGTCATCTGTCTAGGTCTCTCTCATTGCTTCTTATTGGCATAACTGAGTTTTACCATGAGTGGTTAAAGCAGCAGAAAGAAACAAATTATAGTCTATTTTCTGAGCCTGTTTTGAAAGAGAAATCAGAAACTTATTCTTCGTTTGGGAGGACGGCAACACGCAGCTTTATTTTTTATTCCTTTTTTTGGCACAACTTTGTTTTGTAAGAAGCAATTTCCCCCACGTTCCTAATTACCCACCCTTTGATGTCTCTCTAACCTTGCTGTTAATTACTTCTCCAACTACAGCAGTAGCAGCAGCTTTTCGTAAGACTTTTATTCTTCTTAGGACCAGATACAACTGCCATCAAAGTGAGTAAAAGCCTTTCAATCCACTTTAGACAAAGGGCCTTGTATCAGGCCTTTTGTGGGAATGCATGATCCACCACTGAAAGGAGGGCAGTCACTCCTCCATCCTTCTTCTGCTGGTTTCAGTGGAAGTGAATCAGCACAAACACAGAAATCCTAAATACTGATAGAAAATAATAGTGTTCCCAATTCAAGATAAAGTACTGCCTGTTTCTCATGCTAAACATCATGTACAGTGTGGCTTTACTCACCAGAGTGACTGACAAACTCTTTGGTTTTTTTCAATGGCATGTCCTGGAAAATAATGAAAGGCCGGATTTCCACATGCTGTTGCTCATTGCTGTCTAGACTACACTCTGAAATGTACATGACAGTTCTTTGGAGGTGAGACTTTTTTGTTTGCTGACCATACAGCTGGAAATCATGTTCTGAATGTCCTGTACATTCAGGGGTAAGTACAGAACTAATGGCTATAATGTATTTTTAAGTGTCTGATGAAATTACGGCTCAATCTTACTCCACTCAAATTGTAGCTGCCATTATAACTATACATTTGGTGCAAGGAGGGTTGAGACCAGACTTACATTAACTTTCTTCCATAAGGATTTCAATCTGTGTAGCTCAGTTGTCAATAAAAATTATGCAGTCATGGGAAAATTTTTGTTCTGGGAGGTGTGGAGATAATGATCTCCTACTCATTCACTGAGCTCTTAAAATTCCAGCTAATCACAGTGTTGTGAAAGGCCCCGTCTCCATCTCCCCAGTGGCTTTCCCCAGACTCTGAGGCTGCTGACACTACCCTCAGTCCAGCTGGGATCAGCCCCAGTCCCACAGCCTCCTGTCACAAAGCCATGGAATCCCAGAGTTGTTAAGGTTGGAAAAGAGCGCTGAGATCAGCCTGCAGCCACCATGGTCACCTCCACCACCAAACCTCCTCCTCTACTGCCACAGCCACACGAGCTTCCAACAGCTCCAGGGACAGACACTCCACCACTGTCCTGGAATGCCTGTTCCAACGCCTGAACACTCTTTCAATAAAGAATTTTAAATTTATATCCCACCTAAACCTTCCCAGAACCATTTCCTCTTGTCTTCAATTATTGTCTGGGAGCAGAGCCCGACCCCCCCAGCTGTCCCCTCCTGCCAGAGACTTGTGCAGAGCCACAAGGGCCCCCTGAGCCTCCTTTTCTCCAGGCTGAGCCCCTTTCCCAGCTCCCTCAGCCCCTCCTGGGGCTCCAGCCCCTTCCCAGCTCCGTTCCCTTCTCTGGGCATGCTGCAGCCCCTCAATTCCCTGTGCTGAGGGGCCCAGAGCTGGACATGGCACTTGAGGTGAAAAGGGCAGAGATTCCAGTCCCAACCAGTGTGGAGATATCCCCAACCTCACTCTGGTTCACCCAGGTCTTTCACAAGCTGGACATCCCAAGACAGGCATCCCCTTGATCTTGATCACAGGGCAGGGCTTTGCATTTTTGCCTTTTGACTTCGGTGTGACTCCTGCAGTCCCATTCCCCCAGACTGGACCCCTTTAACCTTGTTCTTGAGGGCATCCTTTCATTGCCCAGGCTTGGTGTCACCTCCAGACTCAGTGGAGAGCACTCCATCATTTCCCACAGGTGGCTGACAGCAGCTCTTCATCTGGAGCTTAAACATTTTTTGGATGCACACTGGCAGTTCTGGGAGGATAATACCATCTGCAAGGCACACTGCCAGAGGAGATCTCATTTCCCATCCCAGGGGGGAATTAACACTTGGTTTTTGGAGGCAAATAGCAATTTCTCCTCAGCTGATCTCAGCCAAGGTAATTCCTCTACTGCTACTTTGCCTCAGGTCTCCTCTTTATCACCCTCATGGGCTTCCCAGCAATGCTCATCAGTTGGCTCTCAGTGTCCTCATCAGGGGAAGCTTCTCTTCCCAGGAAAACACAAAGTGGAAAGGACCTTAAATTTCACCCATTCCCACCCCAGCCACGGCAGGGACAGCTCCCAGTGTCCCAGGAGCTCCCAGCCCCGATGTCCAGCCTGGCCTTGGGCACTGCCAGGGATCCAGGGGCAGCTACTCTGCGATCCCCTTGTCTTTTTCCATTATCTTTTGCTCCCATGAAGTTTTTTCACCATCTCTGCTTCTCTCCTTTTTCTTCTTACTGGCACCTCCAGTTTTCTTCCATTCCTGTAACTTCCTTTCCTTACCTTTTGCTGTTTTCCCTCTTTTCTGCAAGTCTCATCTTTTCTGTCTCATCTTTTCTCATCCCTCCTTTTCCTCCCATTTCCTGCCCCCACCCATAACTCTCCTCTTTTCCATAATTCCTGCCCCTCTTAATGCTGCTTTTTGCTTTCCTCAAGAAGAGCTTTCCTTTTGTCGCTGCCTCATAGCTGTACTCTTGGAGGATACTTTGATTTTATCAAGCCAGAGTCATTCCCAAAGGTTATGACCTCTCCTTATCAGTGCAGACATCAAACACGGGCAAGCAGCCAAGCCAAGGCTGCATTTTGTGAGAATACAGACTCCCAAAGGCACTGTCAGGAGAAAACATTCCCTTGGGTTCCTCATCTGTCTTTGTCTCAAAACACTTCGATTTCAAGTTCAAAATCAAGTAGCAGGCAAGACTAAGCTGAGCCTTTATGAATCCTCTTTTGTGGCTTTTTGGAGTCTTTACTTTTAGTACCATTCCCCCCTGCTGTGGGACTGGCTCTCCTAAATTATTCAGTTATTCCTGAATGCCATGCCCTTGAATATTTAAAATATCTGTAATATTTATAATAGCTATAATAGCTATAATATCTATAATATCTATAATATCTATAATATCAGTAATATTTATAATATTATAATATTAACCATATTTATACTATTTATACTATTCATAATATTTATCATATTCATCATATTAATAGTATTCATAATATTTATAGTATTTATAATACCCCTCTATTTCATAGAGAAATAGAATCTCTATTTCTATTTCTCTAAGAAATTGAGGGGTACTGTAAAAAATTCAGTGATATCACAACTGTAGGCTGCAGCTTGATAAGGCTGAGTCCATAACAGGACATCTTTATAACCTAATAATTCCACTTGTGAGCATTTAAATGGCTTCAGAACTGGTACAAAAATACGGTATTTTCTCTGAAGCTTTTATAAAACAAATGGAGCAAAAGAGAATCACAGAACAGAGGTGGAAGGGACCCACAAGGATCATCAAGTCCAACTCCTAGCCTGGCATAGAACAAGACCAAAAGAAAGCCACAAACCTTTTAGATTTTGATTTAAAGGCAAGTAAAAACCATAACTCAATCAAAATTCTGAAGAATCTGGGTCAAGAAGAGCATTGTTTGTATTCTAGAAGACTAACTAAGCTTAATGGAACTTATATGGCAAATTGGAGCTGGTCTTATAAAAATAATACTTCTAAGACTTCCACTTCAAAGAGAGTTTTCTTTCAAAGTACAAGTACAAAACAAACTTGTGGGAGAAAAGTCTTGTAATTACTGACAAAAAAATTCTACCAGCAGAAAAGCGAAATTTTAAGCTGTAAGACACAGAAAGTAAAAATACTGCATAAAATTGAAGTCTTTTTAAGTGATAGCAAAATTATGCAAATTTTAATTTTCATTTTGGAGTCAGATCAGATTTACTCTGGCAGGGTTGGCATCTGTAGAAACTCACCACGGGCCAAGAGAGCCTCTGGGTTTGAAATGAACATGATCTGGAATCTGAACCGTCCACCTTCCTTAATGTGCTTGGGGTTTGGAAAAATAAAGAAGTGCATAGACAAATCCAAGTAATACAACAGGTTTTTTGACTTTAAAAGGTATAAACAGTTTTAGAACAGATTTTTAATGGTGGTGTCTGGTGGGATTTGTTTGCGCTTTTTGTGTGTGTGTGTTGGTGAGGATATATTGTTTTACAGACGTGAGCTTTCGGGTTTATATTGTACGTGCTGGATTTAGTACACTATATTCACTTTGGCTCCAAATCTGCTTCCAGGAGCAGATCCAAATAATCTCAACCACTTGGTGTTATTTTGCTGCTTTTCTTGTGTGTTCTCTTCTGCAGAGCTAGCTGCTGAACCTCACTGTTTTTGTGGTTATCCTAGACACTGAGGAGTGCTCCAACACCTTCTGGTTTTGGCACAAAGGAGCATTCTCTATCCCTTGAATTAAAGGTGTTCACAACATCAAAGGCTTCCTTCATGTCCTCTGGGATCCTCCCCACAACTTTTGCAGCAGTGTCCTCCTCTCCAAGAGCTACCAGGGCTTGCTCACCAAACCTCTCTAGGCACTGGAGAACTAATGTAATTTGGGTGCACCCCAAGTCTGCCTCTTCTGCCACAGGAACCAACCAGCTGTGGTAAATCCTTACAAAACTGCTTATTTATTTATTATGACTGAGATAAATCAAAATCTTTCAGCTGACCCAAAATATTTTTGCTTTGAGAGTGCAGAGAGGTTTAATTTATTAATTTTTTCCTGGTAATTCTATGCATGGGTGTTGTAGGACTTAAAATTCAATGCCTTTTCTCTTCATTCCTCCTCTAAACCAATTTTTTAAGAAGGCTTTTTTGCCCTGAGTATTTAGAAAGAGAAGATTTGCTTTAACAGCATGTAATATCTGTTACACACATAAATGTTGTGTTTTGTGACAGCAAGAAATGTTCATTGATTTTTTCTGATTCACAGTGATACAGATGACAACAATACTCAAACCAGCACAGAAATATGACGACAACAGGTTTGTGAAACTGCTGGATTTGTCATTTTATGGACAGAGCAGATAAGCAAGGTTTATGAGTGACTTTGAAAACTTCCCTTTTGGCAGGGGAATGGTGGATTTAATTTGGCTTAGATGTAAGGCAGGGGAGCTTTGTGGCTGCTTTAACCTCTGCCAAATGGGGAGCCACGCTCAAAGCCCTTCCCTGATCCAGGGCTGGGGAGGGCTGCAGGGAGCACACAGCTTTTTTTGGACAAAAGGACACAGCTGGAAAGAGCAGAGCAACTTTTGGGCACCCAAACCCTTTGCCACTAAAGGGTAGGAACCTGTCTTCACTCATAACTGGTGCAATCGAGGTTCAGCTGCAGATTATGCTGGGAAAATAAAAGTGTGGATTCTTTTAAAACCAATCCACCAATAGGGATCCATGCTGTGTGTGCCAAAGGTAGGGAAGTGCTTTTAAAATGGATCTGGGAGGGACAATGCTTTTTTTCCCTTCTCAGAATGCTGGAGCAAAACCCTGCAGTGATGCCCACCAGTGGGAAAAGAAAACCCAAAAGAGGCTGCAAAGTGAGGGGCAGAGTTTCCCTCGTGCCCTCTCCTGCAGCTGGTGCAAGGCAGGAAGGAGAGCAGGGGATGTCAGTGAGATCATCCCCACTGTGCCTGGTTTTTGGGGATGGATCTGGCTGTGACCTCACCCCACAAAAACCACACCTGCCCTCCAAACTCTGTGGAAGCTGGGCTGAATGGCTGCAGCTGTTGCACCCCCCTGAAAGGAGCAACACTGACCTTGAGGGTCAGCAGGGCTTCTTCCCTTTGGGGATGTCTACAAAACATCCCCACCCTGATCCATTCAATGTGCATTAGTGCTGGAGGACACCAGTTCTTGTACAACACAGAGGAGCTCTGTATTCTCCTGATCACATTTTCCAGCTGTTTTTGACCCTACTTGAGGACTAGGATGCATTTTCAGATTTGTTGGTGGATGTTTCCCCCCGGACCAAAATCACCTTTCTATGGAAGCTTCCCTAAGCCCAAACAAGAGCCTCACCATCACCTGCTGGTTTCTCCAGGGCAACCTCCAAGACCACAGCCTGGCTTGCTCCCATCAACAGATCTTTGTGAAAAACTGGTGGTATTTTTACACCTGAGACTGCCAGACAGCATGCACAACTCAAGGAAAACTTTTTAGGGGACGGAGGAAATGGGCCTCGATGATTTTCAGTAAAATTTCTTGTGAGAGAGCATTAGCACTCACAGCAATCAGAGCCAGCCCATCAGACAAATAATTCCTTAGCAAGGGAAAACCCAACAACAAGGAGGTCAGGACCCTGTGCATTTTGATTTTGAGCTGATTTCAGTTTTAGGATTGCTCTGTGCATCACCGACACGGCAAATGAAGCCTTTGGGCTGTGTGTGATTACTCCACCTTAGCAGAGAACATAAATAATTTCAAAACTCAAAGTTCACGTGGAATCATTTTCAAAAATTTCATGTGGAAGTAACAACAAATAATTAAGTGTAAAATAATAATAGTGATTATTTCTTATTGAGATTTGCATGTAACGCTGCTGCAAAAACATTCAACTAAAACACTTTGTGTATAAAACACAAAGTCTTTTAGTGATGAGATGACAGCAAAGAGGAAAGCTAGGGAAGTCTTATTAGGAATCATTCATTGATCATGTTTGCAAACACAGTAATAAAATGTTCCTCCTTGGGTACAAAGAAGAAAGGCTATTCCTAGAAAACAGACAACTTTTCTTAGAAAGCAGTGATTCAGAGAAGAGTTTATGAAACATCATAAATAATTGCCTTGAAATGTGCTCTGAACATCAGTTTGTGGGAACAGAGGTAATGCAATCTTTGCATAACAAAAGGAATGTCAAGAAAAGCAGTAGAAACAATAGCAATGCCACCTAGCTGCTGTCCAGGGCTTTTCATGGCAGCTTTCAAAGTCCAAAATGGGTAAGAATTAGAACAGAGGAAATGGTAAATATCTTTCTTTTGTTCCATCGAAATGAAACCATGAATCAGAAATTTGGGGGTGTGGGGGGAAGTCAATTCAGAGTAAATGGAACATGTTATTGTTGTGAAGAGCCTAATAAAATGAAATATTTTATTTTAGGACCATTAGGATGCTTTTATTTCTCAGTCAAGATTGAATGAAAACGCCATTTTCCAACTCAGTTTCATTTGACAACTTTACGGGGCAATTTGTAAAATTTTTACGTTTCCCTCCTGACATTTTGAAAAGAATTGGCTGAGACTGTGTTTCTCATGGACCAGCAGGTCAGACCATGTTCAAAGCTGCTTTGCCTTGTTCCAAAGTCACAGCTTTGACTGAAATTCCCTCTCCAGTGTCCTCATGAGCCAGGAAAATAATTCCTCTGTGCACCATTTCCATTTTCCTCCTCCCTCTTCTAGCAGCTGATGGGTTTTCATGGTCCCTGGCAGAGGGCAGAGCTTCTGCATGCTGTGACCCATCCTTCTGGCGTCTGGAAGTCTTTCCCAACCTTTTCCATGATTCTGTGATTCCTGCTTTGCTGGCATGCCCAGAGCTAAAGAGGATGCTGTATTTGAGGGCTAAAAAGAAATCACTTCAAAGCCAGAGCACCAGAGGCATTTGCAGGTTTTTGCATCTCACTGCCACGCATGGGACAACTCAGCCCATGATTTTTATTTTTCCTTCAGAGAGGCTTTTGGGGTTTGGGGGTGTCTCAGTGGGCTCCCACTCCCCACTTTGTGCTTGGATTTAGCAGCCAGGCTGGGAATCACCAGCCCCAGTGGATGCACCCCTCTTAGGAGATGATGGGGGAAACTTGAGACCTGTGAGGTCAGACTGTGACCTGACCTGCTGTTCCCTCAGGGTTTGAGATCCAGGATTTAGCAGGAATGCTCCCTGTGAACAGGCAGGTAAAAACACAGGTACGTGATGCCCATGGTGCTTCGTGCTCTCCTCAGAACCCCTGACTGCAACAGCAAGAATCTGTAATTTCAGACAGCCCTCATGCATTAGTAATAAATCTAATCAAAGGAATTGATTTGGCAGTGCCCAGACTTTGTGCTCACACAAAACCACCCTTACATGGCACAGAGCCCCCTCTCAGCACCTCATCTGTAACGAATAGTTAATGCTCTTATTCCTCTTCAGCATAATTCCAAGATTATAAAAGGCCTCCCCATGCTTGGGAGGTGCCAAAAGCCACGTGTGACAACACTAAAGAGATGACATGCAAACACAAGGCGTTTTCCTCTAGAAAGAATCCATTTCGTGCTTTTTCGGGAAAAAAAATCCTCCTGGATTTTCCCACTGCCTGCAGCAAGATCATCCCTCATACCCAAGACATTCCTGGGTTTGGTAACACGTGCCTTGGGTCCTGGTTATTTCACAGCTGTGTGGCTCATTCTGCACTCCAGTGACACAGATGTAGGGGGAGGGATTTTGACTGCTTGATAAACTTCACACTTCTGAGAAAAATTAATTCAGGATAGCCTTGATTTCTTACAAGGAGTTTGTAAGGAAACCTCAGTCTAAAGCAAAGCCTGTGAAATTGGGGTGGGTAAATATGAGGGGCTCTGTTTCAACCCATTCCCAGCACCAAAAAATTGGGATATAAGGCATATTATACTCTGACAGCCTTGGAGACCAAGGTTCACCCTGACTCAGATTAAGGGGGACCATTTAGGCATTGCCCATCTTTCAGCCTGGAGCACTATGACATGTTTTGCTGCCAGAATGTTGCAAAGATTTCACAGTGATAAAGAAAATTAAATTTTGAACTGACGTGGGTTTTGGAGAAGAATTGCCACCTAACAGAAAATGTAAGCCTTGAGTAAAAGTAGGACAGAGAAGTTGTTTGGATTGTTTAGCAGAAAAGACCATAATTTGGGCCAGTCTTCAGGAATGGTCACTGCTGGAGTATCAACTTTACAATAAATGTGGTAGATGCAACTTGCAAGGATATAGTGAGGAATTGGTCTTTTAAATTCTGTTCTAATTAGTTTGCTTCTACCCATTCAAATCCTTTTGTTCCCTAAAATTTGGTGATTATTTTCCTGATCAAAAGGAAGTGGTGCAATTTTAAAATCTGCAGAGCTGGCCAGAACTGGTAGTGTGGATGAATGGCCTGTAAGTAAAATTTATTTTATATTACTTTTGTTTATTGTTACAGTGATGTGATTCTGCAATAACGATACCATTGAAATTACAAACTGAAAAGATAATTTCTTTTTAATTACCAAGTTCTACAATGGCTATTTCTTTTCCATTTGAATTTCTCTCTCCTTGCCTTCCTCCCTTCCACTGCCAGGTCTCTGCAACCCTGTATCTGAAGTCAGTAACTCTGCAAATTTTCTCTTCATACTGGTACAGTAAATGAGGAAGTTCCCCCATTTCCACATTTATGAAAGAAGAATACTTCCAGAGAATTTGCTTTATATCTTTGCTCATTTTATTGATGGGTGCAACACAGTAAACAAAGGTGATAATTTAGATATGATTCACCAGTTCAATTCCAAAATAAACTTCCTGGTTTCAATGAGGCCAACAAATGTGAGGAGAACGGACAATGAAACCATGGCTCTCATATTTTATATCTTTTGCATTTGCAGTAACTTTGGGAGGTTCCTTTGGAAAGGAAGAAGAACCAGAACTGGTAATTGCCTTAATCTGTGACTTCATTGTTTCAGTGCAAAGTGTTGCAGTCAGCCCACATTCCTGTCTGCTTGTGATCTCCACATCAGCTGACTGCTGATGGCACACTCTGATATGTTTTGTCCAGATAAAGATAAATTAATTTTGTGTCCCAGTAACTCTCACTATGGATTTATGGAAATAGTGCACAAATCTGGATAAACTCTTGGGTGAAATTGCTTGCTCACACAATGATCATTTTTCACATGCAGCTCCTATAATCCCCAAGAAGCTGAGTTCAGGACTGCTGAGTTCAGGGCTACTGATCCAAAACTCATTAAATCCATTTTATACTACTTTTTTTTCAGTGGGATTAAAATCAGGTACTTAATTACCTGAGAAGGGTTATGCAGCACAGCATTGTGAATTATTGCATTTAATATTCTTGTGGCATTCTCAATATGTATGGTGGCATACAGGCAGTAAACTGCCCTAAGGGATTCATAAATCCATTCATTTATAAGGGATTTAGTTAAACGAATACACAGTGGAAAAATAAAAATATTATCAGGGAAAACATCATTCTTTCAATTCTTGCCCAGCGCAGTATTTCATCCTCACAGCTCTTGCTGTGTAAGACAGGGAGTGAAAGAGCACAATTGCCTCATAGTGCGATGGACCTGTCATGTGGAGAAGGGTTTTTTCCCCCCCTAAAAGCCAAGAAATCACTTGTCAATGTCAAGTCAGCCATCCCCAGTGTGACATTTGCATTGTGAGCCCCAGCACAGCTCGGGGGGCGACAAAGCAGCGCAGCACACTTGGATCCCGAAGCTGAATGTGGACAAATGTAATACTCAAGTGTAGCTTTCATGATGAAATAAAAGATATCTCACCCATGAAAGGGGATTATTATCTCTGCCATGCAAGTGTGGCCCCTCATTAAAATATCCATGGTCAAGTCTATCTCTTCCAGTGAGAGCTTCTTTTTATTCCGTGGCATTGTTTTAGTTGTCAATGCCCACATTGCAGTTTTGAGCCAGACTGTGGGAATTAGAAGTGAATCTGGTCAGATTCTCATGGAACTTTTTTACCCACTCTATTTCATCCCCTGATTCAGGATAAATAATAATAGCTCTTTTTCCATGCAGCGTTTTACTGATCACTAATGTGATTTTGCAGAAGTTAGTATTGCCTAGAATTTTTTTTATGTTGTACAATGAGCCAAACACTCTTTCTGTTCAGAGTAGTTTTGTTTTAAAAATCTGCTAATTCAAGGAGAAACATTATTCCTGATGTAGGTCAAAATGCTGGATTATAGCTAACCTCTTTTGTCTTACTATTTAATCTTAAAAGATGAAAACGTTGGAAACACGTTTTTATCGCAGATGTTAAATTTCAAATTATTGTATAGCCAGCATTTAATAAATACTCAGATCTTTGTGCCCCTTGATTTCCCTGTCTGTTTTCACCCACGGTTTACACTTGACTGAGAAATTTTACCTGTAAATTGTGAATTTCTTCAATAGTTTGGAAAATGGAGCCATTAAAGCATGGAGCTCCTAAGCCATTAGCTGCCTGCAGTGGTTGGAGTGGAAAGATTTTCCATTTCTTAGTTACCCCCAATGAGTTAATGTCAGATACGTGGTGCTAATGCCTCAATACCACGGATATTTCAGTTAAAGAAGGGTGACCTGCTCCCCTTGTGTGGTCATGCTGGACACTGGCCTAAGCAACCCCTTGTCCTATTTTCAGAGAATTAATTTTTCCAGTCACACTGGAAACCAGGGAGTAACAGAAATGAGGATAGGTAAATCTTTTAGCTACCTACAAACAACAAAACCTGCTTGAAATAGAAAATTAACCGTGGGCAGAGAGCCGTCGGCACATGGGCTTGCTCTTAACTCCACTGAAAAGGAGGTTTTGCTGAAAGGGTCGTGGAGACTGATTATTAAATGGTTTGGTGTAGGAGTCCCATTTTTTTTAGAAATAGAAGCCTGAGGGGATGACATGGGAGAAATTTGGGGCGGCTCTAGTTCCCATCTTTGCTTTGCAAGCAAGCAGAAGCTCTGTTCACCCGGGTCAGCATCCACCAGGCGTTTGTAGGAGCTGGGAAGATTGCAAAGGCAGAAAATTGCTCCAGAAGTCAGAAAGATGTCTGGTATCCACATCTGGTGTCCTGGGCAGGATGCACAATGGTCCTGGCCAAGCTCAGATGCTGCAAAAGGGGGTGAAGAAAGGAATATCCACATTCCAAAATTCACTGTCCTCTTGCCAAAGTAGCAATGTGAATCACAGCATCCCAAACTTCTGCCCATTCTTCTCCTTTATTCCCTGATGTCTTCTCACACCTCTTCCACACAACAAGGGATTTTGCACTGAGGGGTGAGTTAATCTGTGTAAGTAGATGTTTTACCCACTTGTAAATAAGTTTTACTGACTTCCAAATGTATAGTAACAAAAAAAAAAAAAAAAAACCAACAAACAAACAAACAAAAAATATATATATATAAGTGACTTGTAGTTCTCCAGACACAAAGCACCCTTTGGCAATAGAGCACATTAATTCATCAACCTCCAAGGTATTATTTGTGAAAATACATCATTTCCCATATTGGATAACACCCCCAGTCAGCTGCCCCTTGGCCAGCAATGTGAAAACACATTTCTCCATTTGTAATTTTCTTTTGTATACATTCTTCCTCTGCTTCAGCTGAGAGGAATTTAACATTTATGTTCCACGAATCAAGCCTTACCCCTTGATTCATATACGTTCTGACAACATACTTCAAGTGCTTTATTTTAGTAAGGACTGCTCTCATTACGCTGCTGGGGACTTGGTGGGAGAAAGACACTTGGAGGGTTGTCTACCTCTTAAAAATGTAGCTAAAGGCCTTTAAGGTCCTGTTTCTTGGACCATAAAACTTGTCTGCGATGATTGAAATGAGAATTCTGTTTGACCTTTTGTGACTTAATTTCATGCTTCATTTCCACTGCTGCCACTGCTTCTCCTCATGGGCCAGGGCGGTGTCCCCAGGACAGGGAGGTGAGAGTCTGTTCTGTGTCTGTTCTGTGTCCAGCCTCTCCTCTCCCTCATTTCAGACTTCGTGGTTGGGTTCTTTTTCCCTTTGAGCTGAAGATTGACGAGAGGGAGGCAGTTTTCTCTTGTTCAGACTCAGTTGTTTATTCTTTTCTTATCAGCATTTCAAGGTACAAGGAGCTATGTGCACTATGATAGAAAAGGGTAAAATGGCCAACAAAGATCCTCTTCAAGGTCTTTTATATGTCCATTTACCCAATTAACAGATGCCAACTCAATTATTTTTCTTAGTGACCCAATGACCCAACACCTGTGTGCTGCACTGCGGCATTTTTTACTCAATCACTTAAAACCACCCAAAAACCTCTAGGAGAAGAACATGAAGAAGAAAGAAGAAGGACAAGAGACAACCCCAAGTCCTCTATCTTGTCTTTTGCTCTCTAAACTACTTTTTCACCCAGTGATGTAAGAAAGTTTCTAATCTGCACACGTTTTCATTTTTTTCTATCTAACTTTAACTTTTGTTCTCATGTATCACCATGAAAACATGCTCATGAATTTCACGTTATATGAAATTCAGTGTTCTTTTGGATCCTAGAACTAAGTATTAGAAACAAGGGCACACACTCTGTATTCCAGACTTCAACACTCCTCCTGACCAAACCAGTCAGTTTTGCTGCAGAGCTGACTTCTCAACCTCAAAATTAAGTGTTTTCAGCCCTCTTCCATTGGTTTCCCCCATCTACCGGGGTAATATGCAGTACAATAACTGTTGCTTATTCTTAAATTATCTTTCCCTCTGCCTTTTAATGGTGGGGTTTTCATTGTAGTTTGTAAATGCGTATTTTGCATCATCTAAATTTGCTGATCTGCTGGACGTTTCTGTAAACCTTGCTTTTGATAGTGTGGTTTCACTGGAGTGAACAGAGCAGTGACTCACATCCTGCTCTGCCCAACACATACCTGTAATCAGGACCATCTGCCACCCCTGCTAAACCCCTGCTTCTTGTCCTGCTAAACCATTTCTTCTTCTTCCCACCCTTTACCCAGCTCAGCCCCAGTGGAAACAAAAACAAACAGCTGAAAAACAGACGGAATGGTGAACTTGCAGATTACAGCAGAAGTGACAGTGTCTGTTCTAAAACCAGGGCAAGAAATTCAGTTTCTCCAGGGCTGCAGGAGGAAATTGCTTCCTAATTTTGAGCCTGAATTGCAGAGGGCAGTGCCACAACATCAGCAGCACCATGGAAATCACCATCAAGGAATACCAGTGGCATTCCAGTCCTCTGGACCTTCAGGTTCTGAGTTTAATGCAAGGAGATGGCCATGACTGATTCTTTGAAATGTTATATGTCCTGGACCCATGCTATTAAATAGCCACCCATAAATTACCAGCACAGATTCCCTATTTTAAAATTCTCAGATTTAAAACCAGCCAGTCTCTACAGAGAATCAGGGTTTTCTGCGTGTTTTTATGCTTTGCTTTTGAATAAGAAAAGCCTGTCGGAATTAAACACTGTTTATCCATAAATAAAATAACAAACAAGTTAAAACATCTAAGAACATTAAATGTTTGAACCAGCACAAGCAGAGGAAAAGGTGAAGAAGACTGAAAGTCTCTAAAGAGAGGTGGAAAAGGGATAAAACAAAGAGATGCATGGCTGTTTGAAAATAAGCATGCAGTCCTCAGGTTTTGGAAGTTGTGGAAGAGAGGTTCTGGGGATGAACCACTCAGATTCCACACCTGCATGGGTCTGATGATGCCAGGCAAACACAAGGCACCTGTAGCTGCCTCATTGCATCTGCTTTCTTAGGAATCTCAGGGTCTCTGCACCAAACCAGCCTCCCAAAACATGCATGGACACACCCCAGACACATCCCTGGCTGATGGAATTCCACACAGGAAATCAAGCTCCAAGTGATGCTGAGGCTCCTCCAAGATGCCTGACCTGAGCAGTTTTGAGCTTTGTTTCTGTTTGGATGAGGAAAGTGTGAAGAAAGGAAAGGAGACCAAGGCTGTAAACCCAAACTGGAAATTAGCAGAAGTGTTTCTGCAGCTCAGCAGTTTCCTGTTAACTCAGCTGCTGGGAGCAGCAGATCGGGACCTCCCGTGGGCTCCACACCATGAAAACCCACCCAACTTGTACTCAGCCATAATCTGTGAGATTTTGATCCATGGGATCAGAATCTATGAGATTTTAAATTGTAGAAGTGTGACTGTTTTCATATACAAGTGACAATTACTGGAGTCAGCAGGGCTATTCCTGGGGTGTGTCACTTCCAAAAGATCTGAACACTGTTGGTGTGGTGAAACATGACTTTGTAGATAGATTTGAGAGTAAAAAATAAGAGAGAGAGAGAGAGAGAAAGAGAGAAAGAGAGAAAGAAAGAGAGAAAAGAAGAGAGAAAAGAAAGAGAGAAAGAAAGAAAGAGAAAAAGAAAGAGAGAGAGAAAGAGAGAAAGAGAGAAAGAGAGAGAGAGAGAAAGAGAGAAGGGAAGGAGGGAAGGAAGGAGGGAAGGAAGGAGGGAAGGAGGGAGGGAAGGAGGGAGGGAAGGAGGGAGGGAAGGAGGGAGGGAAGGAGGGAAGGAGGGAAGGAAGGAAGGAAGGAAGGAAGGAAGGAAGGAAGGAAGGAAGGAAGGAAGGAAGGAAGGAAGGAAGGAAGGAAGGAAGGAAGGAAGGAAGGAAGGAAGGAAGGAAGGAAGGAAGGAAGGAAGGAAGGAAGGAAGGAAGGAAGGAAGGAAGGAAGGAAGGAAGGAAGGAAGGAAGGAAGGAAGGAAGGAAGGAAGGAAGGAAGGAAGGAAGTAGAAGGAAGGAAGGAAGGAAGGAAGTGGCAGAAGGAAGTGGCGGAAGAAGTGGCGGAAGGAAGTGGCGGAAGGAAGGAAGTGGCGGAAGGAAGTGGCGGAAGGAAGTGCGAGGAAGTGGCGGAAGGAAGTGGCGGAAGGAAGGAAGTGGCGGAAGGAAGGAAGTGGCGGAAGGAAGGAAGGAAGGAAGTGGCGGAAGGAAGGAAGTGGCGGAAGGAAGGAAGGAAGAAGGAAGTGGCGGAAGAAGGAAGTGGCGGAAGGAAGGAAGGGGCGGAAGGAAGTGGCGGAAGGAAGTGGCGGAAGGAAGGAAGGAAGTGGCGGAAGGAAGTGGCGGAAGGAAGTGGCGGAAGGAGTGGCGGAAGGAAGTGGCGAAGAAGGAAGGAAGGAAGGAAGGAAGGAAGGAAGGAAGGAAAGGAAGGAAGGAAGGAAGGAAGGAAGGAAGGAAGGAAGGAAGGAAGGAAGGAAGGAAGGAAGGAAGGAAGGAAGGAAGGAAGGAAGGAAGGAAGGAAGGAAGGAAGGAAGGAAGGAAGGAAGGAAGGAAGGAAGGAAGGAAGGAAGAAGGAAGGAAGGAAGGAAGGAAGGAAGAAGGAAGGAAGGAAGGAAGGAAGGAAGGAAGGAAGGAAGGAAGGAAGTGGCGGAAGGAAGGAAGTGGCGGAAGGAAGTGCGGAAGGAAGTGGCGGAAGGAAGTGGCGGAAGGAAGTGGCGGAAGGAAGTGGCGGAAGTGGCGGAAGTGGCGGAAGTGGCGGAAGGAAGGAAGGAAGGAAGGAAGGAAGGAAGGACGAAGGAATGAAGGAAGGAAGAAGGAAGGAAGAGGAAGGAAGGAAGGAAGGAAGGAAGGAAGGAAGGAAGGAAGAAGGAAGGAAGGAAGGAGGAAGGAAGGAAGGAAGGAAGAAGGAAGGAAAGGAAGGAAGGAAAGGAAGGAAGGAAGGAAGAAGGAAGAGAAGAGAAGAGAAGAGAAGAGAAGAGAAGAGAAGAGAAGAGAAGAGAAGAGAAGAGAAGAGAAGAGAAGAGAAGAGAGAGAAGGGAAGGGAAGGGAAGGGAAGGGAAGGGAAGGGAAGGAAGGGAAGGGAAGGGAAGGGAAGGAAGGAAGGGAAGGGAAGGGAAGGGAAGGGAAGGGAAGGGAAGGGAAGGGAAGGGAAGGGAAGGAAGGGAAGGGAAGGGAAGGGAAGGGAAGGAAGGAAGGGAAGGGAAGGAAGGGAAGGGAAGAGGGAAGGGAAGGGAAGGGAAGGGAAGGGAAGGGCAAGGGAAGGGAAGGGAAGGGGAAGAGAAGAGAAAAGAAAAGAAAAGAAAAGAAAAGAAAAGAAAAGAAAAGAAAAGAAAAGAAAAGAAAAGAAAAGAAAAGAAAAGAAAAGAAAAGAAAAGAAAAGAAAAGAAAAAGAAAAGAACAGAAAAGAAAAGAAAAGAAAAGAAAAGAAAGAAAAGAAAAGCGGGCTGATTTGGCCCTGCTCATCAGCAATGGTGAGAATTGGCACTACAAACAGATGACAATCCAATTACAGAAATAAAAATCACAAGCCAAACAAAATGTATTTAATCTTATCAGTTATTATTACCTCAGTTTCCTCATTGCTCATTTACATGTAGTCTAATTAGGTCATTCAGGGTGGGATATTCATTAAAATCTGTCTCCACTGAGGCAACATTAGCAAGGGATTCATATTGAACGAAATACAATTAGAATGCTCATTAATTAAATCACCAGTGTCTTTCACTTTGGACCATTACATTAAGTTTGGCACAGTGAGTTCTTCTGGACAGCATAATTTAATTTAAAATTTGGCATGTAAATGCTACCTAAGTATCCTTAAATACCCAGTACTGTGCTTGGGAAAAGGAAATGAATCCAATACATTTTTAGTCTGTGCAGAAGTCTCAATGTGTTCATTTGTCTTTACAGGATTGATGAATCTGAGTACATCCTCTCTCCCTCTCGCTCTAATCTTACACTGTTGTCCTGCTTAGGCTACTGCCTTATTATTAAAAATAACTGTAATTGTAATTATAATGTAGTTTTAAGGTAAACCATCTTATTTCTTTCTGGGCCTCTCCCTGGCAGTGTACCTTCATGCAACACTTTTAACTGACTTTTCACTTTTTAAATAGTTGGCATGTTCTATCAGAAATGTCCCAGAGTTAAAGATGAGCCAAAAATTACCAAGGTAAAACCAAAAAATGTTTCTTTTCTTGCTATGTTCAGATTCAAAGTTTTCAATAAGAAGACATTTCACTGAGAAAAATATTCTTTTATTACAAAAGACATTAAGGGGGAATGTTAGAGACCAAAGGATGTACTTTCAAATGTTGGCTTTCTTTCTCTTGTGCAGATTTGGAGTCTGGATTTATTACTTAAGATTTTAAAGGGGTTACAAAAATTTTTTAAAATAAATTTAATTTTTTTTTTTTTAAAAAAGGTGTTGAGGATATTTAGAGGTAACAGAAATGTCAAACTCTGAAAAGTGAAGAAATCATTTGTAATATTTCCATAGTGGCAGGAACTGACCCTTCCCACCACACAAGATATGAAAGGTGATGCCCAAAATCTTAACAAAGCTGGACATGGAACAAGCTTGAACCCAAAATCCAGACAATTCCCACCCCAGAGGAGTGTCCAGAACATCCTGAGCCAGGGCAAACCACTGCTTTTCACTCCCAAGACAGAAGGTGGCACAGAACTCACCAGATTTCAGGACAGCCAATCTAAACACAGAGTGAAAGCCTTCACGAGGATAAGTCTTCTCTTTTCCTGTCGTGTAATTTGCTGATTACCCAGATGAAAACTTCTCATCAACCAGCTAAATTCAAGCAATTATTAACTTAAAACAGGCTAATGCAAAAGCCTAATGAATATTTGCATTGTGTGTCAAGCAACATAAATACGTTTATAATTGTTAATAATGTATAAAATAAACAATGTCTTTACAAAAGTCTGTGGAAACACGGGCAAGAGGCTGGAGGAAAAGGCATGCTTCAGCTGCTTACACCAAATTGCATTTGAGAGGTTCTTGTTAATGAATGCAGCCTGAGACATGTTGAAACCAACTCCAAGCTAAGGATGCTGCTAAAAACACATCCTCAGCAAGGCAAATGGGCAGAGGGAATGCCCTCCCTTAAGAACCAGAAGAATAAAAAGAGAATATCCATATTGAAGCTGTCCTGGCTTGCATGAGAGCTCATGTCACGTAGTCTGGGGGAAAAACCTCTCTCTGATAATGCAGAAATAGTGAAAAGCCCACCCAAATTCTGGGGGTCACTTTCAAAGGATTAAAATCAAAACTTAAATGATTAAAATCAAAACCACCATGACCACAAGAAGACATTGAGGGAAAGTCCCACCAGCCAGCCACCCCTTAATGAACAATCGTTTCAGAAGGGATACAACATTAATGATGTAGCATTTATCCTTCTTCCCAGTGATGGGAAGCAGAGACAGATACCAAAAGAACATTACTTCAGTGAACTTTGTAAAACAAATCTCTGGCTTTAATCTGGGGGTTTTGGGGTCTTCTTTATGCCTGTAAGCACAAGAGCACTGTCTCTTCAGTTCCCTCAGTTAAAAAGGTTTGGGGAACAAAGAGAGGTCACTGACTGATGCGGTTATACGGTCACTTTCTGCAGTCCCTGCTGCATCTGGAGAAGTCACCAGCTGGGGCAGACAGAAAAATCTCCTTCTCTGCCAGGCACTTGTGCCCTGCTGGCCACAGAACTCTTGGTTTATGGCACTGTCTCTGCAGTTCCTCCCACAGGACAGAGACAGGGCACGAGATCTGCTCCCAGAGGGAATTACATGTCAAGACAGAGCTGCACTTCGATGTGCTCTAGCACTTCCCCATGAAACACACAGGAGCCATAGCAAAGAAAAGAGTTTGTTTACAAGGTCAGAGCACAGAGCAGCTGGGTGGTGGAACAGCCTCTCGGCTTGGGTTACTCCAGGAAAGGCAGGAAAGCCCTGTTGTGGGCACTCAGGATGGATATCAGGTGTCCTTCCTCCAAAGGTCACCTGGCTGATCCCATTTGCTGGAGTTCTTGTCAAACTGGTCACAGGGAACAGCCCTGGAGGAACTTCCTGCAGTCCTTCCACCCTGAGTGCCTCCTCAAAAACCCCAGACAGCCAGGGCAGGAAGAACAGAAACAGGCAGGCATCTGTTGGCAAAACAGTTTACACCTCAGTTTACACCTGATGTGGAAAAGGAGAAGGAGGAAAACGAGAAGGAAAGAGAATGGGAAAGGGAAAGGGAGTAAGGAAACAAGGAAACTAAGTAATAAGGAAGGAGGAAACAAGGAAATAAGGAAGGAAACAAGGAAGGAAGGAAAAAAGGAAACAAAGAAGGAAACAAGAAAGCAATCAAGCAAGCAAGCCAGTTCTAACAATGGTGTCCTCATGTTAATTCTGAGTTTAGAAAGAATTTGAATATTTGGCACATTTTTGGGTCAGATCCTCGGAGCAGAAAAGAAATAGGGTGAAGGTCAGGCAGCCACATTAATGCAGAGGAGTGTTAGGAAGACTGAGAGAAAATTCTCCTGCAGTCATGAATGGTACTGCAGCTGGGAGTGTATCATCCCTGGGAAACCTTTCCCATTAATTAAATCTCCCATCACCATTTCTGTCTCTATCAAGTGGCTGAATCTGACAACTCTAAATCTTCGGTGTCAGGCTGCTCGTGGTCCTTGAATGACTCTTGATGCCTGTGCAACACACAGACTTTTGCAGCTTCAATACAGTGTCGTGATCAAAAGAACATTAAGTGACAAGATAAGTAGTCCAGATAATAGCCCTTGGCAATCCTAGGTGTGCTCATCTGAAGCCCTTCAAACACCAGCTTTTTCTGCATTTCATCCATTTATCTCGTGCACTGCCACAGAAAGCGGAGGACGATAATGATTTTCCTGAGATTTCAAGGTCGCAGTGCCACCCTGCATATTTTCTGCTTTCATGTGGAAAACTCTTCAGCAGGAAGCACTTCACCAGCCCTACTCCTCTCTGGTGCAGCCATCAAGGCACACAAACAAAGCCCTTGTGGCTGAAGAGTAACCTGAGTGATTTAGACGCAGAGTGTGTATGGTTAGACTTGACAAACACCTCTTGGAAAACATCCACCCAAAGCTGATCATCCCAAATGACTGGGAATCTTCCAAAAGCCACGTTCAGTGGTGAAAAACAGTCACACAAAAATCTCTGCAAAAGGACTAGCTAAGTACTCTCTTTGTTTAATTTATTTCTATCTTCCCTTTTTGACTATGGGATATTATTATGTTTTTGAATGCCTACAAAAGAACTTAAAGACATTAATTATAGGCCAAAGGCAGACTGCTTTCTAAATTTCTCTTTGATGAGATAAATGGGTGAATTCCTTAGATTTCCCAGAGTAAGATTTTTTAACAAAACTTAAATCATTGTGATTATTATGGCCTTAACGTCACCCCTTTTTTTTATTCCATTCATCTCGTGCATGTTCTGAATATCCCACCTACTCCAGAGTATCATTTATTTTCTTCTGCTGAGCTAAACTTCCTTGTGGAAGGAAGTTCCTTCCTTCACTTGCATTGACAGTGGTCAGTTTCATGGACAAATCTGGAGCAAAAAGTGCTATTATCTGCCCACACTTAAGAGACCAAAGTTTGTATTACTTCACTTTTACTTCTACTGTAGCTAATAGTATAACAGCATAACCTCAGTTTTAAATTTATTAGGACAGTTCTCAGTTAACACAGGCTGTAAAATGCTCCTGAGACACTTGGCAAATTCTTTGGTTGACAGTCTGTGCTTGTAAACGATTTAATTAAAGCCTGCTTGGGTACACATCTTGTGAAAAGCAGGTAAATCTTTAATAGCAAATGTTGCCTTACAGAATTTTAGTGGTTTTGCCCTCAGAAGCACCCATCTTTCAAGGGCAGAATTGAGGGGCTGGAGTGTGCCCAGGGCAGGGAATGGAGCTGGGAAAGGGCTGGAGAATTCCTGAGGGAGCTGGGAAGGGGCTGGAGAATTCCTGAGGGAGCTGAGAAGGGGCTGGAGAATTCCTGAGGGAGATGGGAAGGGGCTGGAGAATTCCTGAGGGAGCTGGGAAGGGGCTGGAGAATTCCTGAGGGAGATGGGAAGGGGCTCAGCCTGGAGCAAAGGAGGCTCAGGGGGCCCTTGTGGCCCTGGCAGGAGGGGACAGCCGGGGGTATTTGGGATCTGCTCCCAGGGAACAGGGACAGGAGGAGAGGGAACGGGCTCAGACTGGGCCAGGGGAGGCTCAGGGGGGACAGCAGCAGGAATTTCCCCATGGAAAGGGAGCTCAGGCCTTGGAACTGCCCAGGGAAGTGGTGGAACCACAGTCGCTGGAAATGTTAAAAGGCTGTGGCACACGGGGACAGGGTTTAGTGGCAAACAGACAGGGCTGGTTTAATGGTTGGGTTCAGTGACCTTAGAGGTGTTTCTCAGCCTTACAGATCCAGTGGAGGATGAATCTAAAGCTGCCTTAAAAGAGGCATTTATGATGAAATATCTTTGTGTCTGCAGATGCACCATGAGAAAAATCTGTCCTTGCCTTACCCCTCTGGGAGCCACTGCTGTGTCAGATGCTGTTTCCTTCTTCAGGTTAAAAACAAACACTTGTGTGAAGAAATATGACCAAAAATTAAAGGATGGCTTTGTTCAAGAAGCTTTTCTATTTACTCTGAGGGGAATTCTTTGTACAGGACAGTGAGGCATGACTTTATGGATTATGTCATGTTCTGTGAATTCATCAGAGCCATTGAAGTTACTGGAGGTGTGCTAAAATACTGACAGCATATCTTAAATGAATTCTGTGGCTGAATAAACTCCAGATGTTAGCTTTTCATACCATCTCAGACCAGTAGGTGCTGAAACATTTGGCAGATAGAGAGCAGGAGCTTGTTGCAGCTGGTGATATCCTTTGATGAGATCAAGCTTCAGGAACACAATGGAACCATTCAGTGTAGGAATTATGTCATTTACTGCTGGTGAGATATGGTGCTGTCTTTACACTGATCTTTGCTCATTTTGCAGTTTTTGGAGTTGTTCAAATTCATCTCCTCCTAAAATGCCATCTCTCTGTGTCCTGAGACTCACCTAAAAGAGAATTCAGCAGGGTCCTGTTCCACACCTCCAATTTCTGCAGCCCCATACCAGCAGTCCTGAGGGATCTGCCACTGTTAATTTACTTCATCAGTTTCTTGATTTGCAGGTAAAAACTGCTTTTCATGTCAAAATGAGACTCTGCACATCTTGGCTTGTCTGTCAACATGATCTTCTTTTATGTGTGTTGTCAGTGGTGTCATTCCAATAGTTGGTCTGGCAACAGAAGCCAAAATCTTTGGGTTAAATTTTCTCCTTTTGAGTTCCCTTTTTAGTCAGCACTACATTGACCAAAGCAGTGTTTAACTAACCTATTGTGAACATCTTTTAATCTGCTTTTATAATCTTCTTCCAATAATGAAACTCTACAGAGGAATTAAGTGTTTCTCATTCAAACACAATTATTTGTGCTGCAGTATTTGCACTCCAACCCAAAGTTGATTTGTTGGTAATGCTGAAGAGCTCTCACATGGATGTACTTTAAACACCTAAACTGGGACTAATTAACATCATACAGGCTGATGAACACACAGGATGGGGAGGAAAGACATCACCTTAAGGTAACAGAGCATAGAGATAATTTAATTGCTTCAAGCAGTTTGGGTCTGGTGATTGTTCCTGGAGGGAGCTGAGAGAATTGGATTAGGAACCTTCTGAATAATTATTTCTCAGAAAATCCACAGTCTGTGTGTGAAGAACCAGAAGAGGTGAACAGGGAAAAGAGACCTGATGGAAATAGAAGAGTGGGACAGGAAAAGAGAGATACCAGATTAAATATTCATTCTCACTGGTACCACCCAGATGGCAGAAAAAAACCCAAAAAGCCAACCACACTGATAAGCAGGCAACAGATTTCTCTAGAGGAAACCAAGAAAAATCAAATAAACCAGCTTTTGTCATGAAGCTTGTTACTCTTAGAAAATACAATGGCTTAATTATAGCATTTAATGCCACTTAATGTAATGTTCCGAACAAACTCTTGAAGAAAATACTATTAATTTCTCATAAACTTCCAGAGATATGGATCCTACTGAGTATTTATTTGTGTCTCCTCTTAAACTGAAAGAATCTCTCAAGTAAGGTTCTACATATGTTTTTCGACATTTTAATAATTTGATTGTAATTATTTTCAATTGGTTGCAAGTATTTTCCCAAATAAAATTAATGAAGGGATGAAGTATGCATATTAAATCCGCACAAAATAATCCTCAAATAGATGCTGGTTAAAAAGAGCAAACTGAAAGTTATTTTTGCATTTTGAAAGGAAAAAAAAAAAATGAGGATGAGAAATATACTTCTCTTTGGCAGGACAGAACAAGCTTCACAAGCAGAGGGACGTTGTTTGTGGTTGGAGATAAAAGAGTCTAGGGTTGGATGGTGGCTCACAAGTTTAATATTTTGTAACAAAAAAGAGATAACACTATCATGAGACATCTAAAAATGGGTTGCATTCTGAAAAACATTCTGAAAAACAAGTGAAATAGTCCTGCTGCTCTACTGGATGATCTCCATCGGAATTTTGAGCAGAACAAGAAGGGAGAGAAAAAGGAACAATCAAAGTTCTAAAAAAAACCAAAACCCAGAACTTGAAAGGAATGACAGAAATTCTAAATAATTTCTTTGAAATGTTTCCTAGACATAATATCTTGGGAAAGGCCAAGGCTCAGGAAGGTCTGGAGACAAAACACCATGAATTTGCTTTTGAGCTTTTCACTGAAGAAATGAAAGGTCATGATCACAATCTCCACGTGGTTGCATCCAAAGGAAAAGCTGGGTATTTCTTACTGTACTTATGCACTGACTGTTTTTATGCAATTGAAAATGTCTTTTTTTAAAGCACTGAATGTATTTTAGCTGCAACCTGTAACTTTTCAGGGTTTTTCACATCATCACATGCCTACCACTCTAACTTGTAATTATTGTAGAGATAACTATTTCACTTTACAAATCTTTTTAATAAAAGGAACATATTTATTAATCAGTGGACATTAGTATCTTCTCACAATTCATTACCAAGGAATGAGTGGGAATCAGCCTCTAACATTTGAAGGTGTTCAAAGTACATCCACAAATATTCCAGCTTTTCTCCAAAAGATGATCTGAAGACAGTAGGTGCCTCATGGGTCCTCTTACATGTTTGACAGCCTCAAACAAATGTCTCTTGACACTCACAGGCATCTAAAACAGAATCGGAAAGATATAAGTAGTCACCTGAATCATTCTGATTGATAACACATTTTTAGCTAAAGAAGAGTTTCATTTAAGTCTGTTAATTTAATTTTATTTACATTTCACTAAAAAAAATTTAAAAGCTGTGATCCTTTACTGAAATCTCAATTATTTACATTCTCCTTTGTAATAAAGGCAGCACAACAGCACAGAGCAAATCCACAATTAACACCTTTAGCATTCCTCAGGTCTGCAGTATTTTGGTGGCACAGGGCAAAGCTGGGTAGATAGATCACAAATCAAGGAATTCTTTATGTTGGAAGGGACCTCAAAGCCCATCCAGTGCCATGTCAGGGCCAGCTCCCAGTGTCCCAGGAGCTGCCAGCCCCAATGTCCAGCCTGGCCTTGGGCACTGCCAGGGATCCAGGGGCAGCCCCAGCTGCTCTGGGCACCTGTGCCAGGGCCTGCCCACCCTGCCAGGGAACAATTCCTGCCCAAGATCCCATCCAGCCCTGCCCTCTGCCACTGGCAGCCATTCCCTGGCTCCTGGCAATTCCTGCAGCCCTTGGCAATTGTCTCTCTCCACCTTTCCTGCAGCTCCTTCGGGCCCTGCGAGGCCACAGGGAGCTGAGGCCAAAGCTTCTCCTGTCCGGGCTGAGCAATGGCAGCTGTGGCAGCCTTTCCTGGCAGCAGAGCTGCTCCGTCCCTCTGCTCATCCTGGAGCCTCCTCTGGGCTGGCTGCAGCAGCTCCAGCTGCTCCCTGTGCCGGGCCCGGGCTGGGGCAGCTCTGCAGGTGGGGTCTCAGCTGAGGGGCAGAGGGGCACAATCCCCCCTGCCCTGCTGCCCACGCTGGGGCTCAGCCCAGCACCTTTGGGCTCCCAGGGCTCCTCCAGGGCTGTCTGAGGGACACCAGTGGTCACTGGTTGTGTGGGGAGCTGGCTCTGCAGACGCAGAGCACGAGCACAAAGCTGGGAGCTGCTCTGGCCCAGGAACAGCATCATGAGACATCACCACAGGGCACTCTTCACCCCGCTGAGGAAAGGGCAGTAAACAATTTCTTGATTGAAGTCAACAACAATAATCCATGGTTTAATGATTTTAGAAAGGGCATGGACATACCTAAGTCACATTCAGAGGAGGACACAAAAGTGATTATTACCCAGGGGCTGGCAATGAGGATGCCTTTGAAGCAATTCACATCTTTCTTTGACTGACACCTAAGTGCTCTCGCTCCCCTGCTCCTTATGGATGCTGCATTCAAAGGGCCTCAATTCACTGAGTTTTCCTTTCTCTGGAGGAGTTTAAGGTTACACAGACTCCAAACACTCATTGAACATCTTCAATTTATCTTAATGTTAAATTCCTTAATGTTGTAGGGTTGGCAAGCCCTCACAAAGGTACACACAAAGCTGGGACCCCGAGTCTCAGTGCTACACTCTCAAGGACACACAAGCATCCCCTAATTCTTTGTAGGATGGGTTGTAAATATCTGCTGTTCTGTTCTTAGTCTTCCCAGCTGACAGCCACTGAATTAATTCCCATGGTTCATTATCTTGGCTGAGTAATAGCTGTTGATTTTAAGAGTGCACAAGTTCTTCCACAATGTCCCCTAAAATTGCAGGTCAGGTTACTCAGCCATTCAAGCCCGGCACATCTGATCCCCAAGAGAGATCAGCAAAGAAACCTTTCGCCTTCCTGCCACCAATCATCCCTCCAGGACTTCAGCAAACAGCACAATTTGATTTATAGCAATGAAGTGTATCGGGAAGAGGCAGGAATTGTCAACAGTGGATATTACCACAACCAGAAGCCACTAATTGCAGAGTGGTAAATCTGCTTCCAGAAGTCATCACAGTGCCCAGAAACGCCACAGGTTGCTGAGTAGCAATGGCAGTTGTACATAGCAACTACTTTTCCTGTTTAAATAAACCACAAGTGCCCAGAGACTGTATCAATAAATCACAGATGAGAACTGGAACTTCATTCAAGGTGCTGTTTTGCATTCACGGCCAGCTTTTACTTGGCCTTTCACTTTATTTTTCTGCTAATATTTATTTCTTCTTACCTTCAATTTGGTCAATTTCTTTATTTGGTTTCCCACACAGACGTCTCTCATACTTCTGCCAAAAAGCCTAAACCAGAAAGTGTTCTTTTTCCATTTATGTTTAAACAAGACCAAGCAAGACCCACAGTTTTGTCTGTATTTGTTAGCTACCTTGAGCAAAATTGGAGTTTATGGGTTTGATTTTAACTTTGTTTTTCAGTGTCACAATTTCCACTAATGCACTCACTATGTTGTCAGTGTTTTTTAGCACTGTTTTATATTTTTATCCATGTAGCAAATATATGAAAAACTTGGATTTACTCATGTTTGCCTGAGTCCTTGTGGAAAAAAACACTGTACACCTTGCCATTTATTTGTGTCTTTTTTTTTTTTTACAAGTTTCTACACAGTTTCTCTGCTATGAAATAAGTCTCCATCTTTCCTAATCAGAGAGATCATCTATGAGAGTACAGAGCACAGGCTCTGTGCACCTTTGATTTACACTGAAAACTTCCTTCAGAACTTATAGCCCTCAGTTTTATTGAAAAAAAAACCCAAAAACAAACCTCTGAATTGATTAGCTGATATTTCTATGCTTGCCTGTTTGATAATATAAAAAAATAATGTGCTAATAAGCATATTGGTGGTTTTTAAAGAAAAGAGAAAAGAGAAAAAGTGACAGTAATGGAGTGAAGCAAAGTTTTGTCCAAGTACCACAGATAGTTTTGTCAGTTTCATCATGCTGATGATAATAAAATATATCAGGAAAATCAGAGACAATGCATTCCATCACTTGTAAATAGTGAGCAATAACATACATGTACCAATACATGTCTTAATTTTTCCTCTCTGTGTGAAAATCACTTGCATGACTGGCATTCCTTGACACTGCTCTGAGGAGTTTACACCTGGTCCTTCCAAGAAGAAAAGAAAACTTTTTCCACCTTCTGCTGTCCCATGAGGTCCTCTGAGCCACAGCAAAGCGCATTGCTGGCCATGACCTGACAATATTGGGGGGGGTTTTAATGTGTTTTTTTGTTTGTTTGGGGTTTTTGTTGCTGGTTTTTTGGGTTTTGGGTTGCTTTTTTTTTTTTAATGTGAGGTGTTTTTCATGGTTACAGTCCTATAAATTTGGCCAAAGGGGTGGTGGGGGACTGCTTGGCCAGGGATGAAGAGGCACAGGTTTGAACTGGGGTGAAAAATGTGTCCAGCTGCGGGTGAGTTCCCCTGCAATAGCATCCTCACTATCCATCACCCTCATTCCTGCTTTTCTTCTCCCTCTGGACACACCTGGCTCTAGCCCCAGGCAGGTGAGAGCCTCCAGGTCAGCTTCCCTGGACAGGAGCTCCTCAGCAGGACACAGGGGAAGATCCCCGAAGCCAGGAGATGCTCCCAGGAGGAGAAAGGTGGGAAAGGAAGAGGAATCACAGGAGATGAAACAGAGCAATGGCCTTTTCCCCTCAGCAGTGCCAGGAAAGCTGGGGAAAGCTGCCCCCATCCCTGGGGGAAGGTGAACCTGGACCCTCTCCCTGGCAGGGAGCAATAAGACGAAAGGGGAAGGGAGCAGCAGCTGAAACAACAGGAGCAATGGGAGAGAGCAGAGGGGAAATGAAAACGAGGAGCAGTGGCTGCTGGAGCAGACAGAAACAATCCAGGCTTTATTCCCCAAGCTTTGGGACCTGCTCTCCCTTCTCGGTAAACTGCATTTTTGGGAGCAGCAATGAGCTCCGAGGAGATAAAGATTGTGAAGAACCATCCTGAGCACAGCTCTTTGCTGCTGGTGGATCCTGTGCACCCCCAGGTGTGTTTTCATCACATTCACTGTCCCTGTTTTCTGGGATTTGTGTTTTTCACAATGTTTTGCTGCTGAAGCTATCAGTGCTGTTGCTGACCATCTGAAAGCAAAATGTACTTGCAGTACAACCAAGTGGGTTTGAGCCATGGCTTGCACACAAAGAAAGAACTTTTGACAGCTCCCTGCTTGAAAATGGTTCATGCAGTTTGCTTTTTCTCAGAAAACTGAAGAAAGAGCTGCCTGTGATTGCCAAACAGCACTGCTCCCCTCTTCAGACCATTGTCTCATAATATTTTGAAGGGAAATGACTGCAAACTCCCACAAAACAGTAAATATTAACTGATCTTGTTGGTTTCTCTCTCCATCTCTCTAAAATATTATTTTCCGGCACAAAATTCTTATTTCTTCTTGTTGTGATAGTAGTTTCTTCTAGTTGGAATTTTTTTGCTGGCATTAGGTTCGCACCTGAAGCAGTGCTGCCAGACCACTCCTTTTGCCAGTTCCTTGAAATATGTGATTCCACTGTGCTGCATTTCAAAATTCTTGCAGCTTTTTTGATGGCCTTTGGACATTTCTCTATATTCTTCTATATTTTTCCAATTATACTCTTTTTTTTCCAGCAGAAGGCTAAACTCTATTAAAAATAGTAATTTTACAAACAACAAACATCCTAAAGCATTGAGTGATTGACATAATAATGGTATCTCCTGGAAAATGGAAGAAGCTTTAACTGGAAGCTCAGGTTTTTCCCCTGGGATCAGTGCCTGTGAGGTGAGGAAGATAAGGCAGAAAACATTGTCCTCTCTGTTCCTCTCAAATTGAATACACAGGAATTAGACTGCCAGTATTTCACCAGGAATTTTTCTTCATCACATGAGTTTTATCTTCATTTTTCCATCTTCCTAGCCTTTGAATGTTCCATTCTGCATGAGTTCTGCTAACGTTTCTTACCATTGCATCACAATCATATAGACCAAAAAAGAGATATTCTTACACCAGAGGAAAGGAAAAAAAATAAAAACCCAAACTAAAAAACTTGGTCCACGGTGTTGGCATTCATCCTTATCCACTTGCTTTGAATTTCACGGGTTTTTCCTGTTGTATGATTATGTGGGTTTTGACAGATGTTCCTTGGATGCTTGTGTCTGGTGAACTCCAGTAATGTTTTTTTTTGTTGTTTTGGATTTTTTTTTTTCACAAGTACAGTCCTACAAAGATTACAAGGCTCTCAGGTGAGCTCTTTTTCTTTTATTTTAAAACCAAGTGTCTAAACATAGCTACTCCTATGAATAGGGGTGGGTTTAAACACCAGACTTCAGGCTTTCCTGAAACAGGACACGTTTTAGGGAAACGCCTTAACTCAGCTGAGCTCACTGGACAACACTGACCTGCACCCCAAAAACATTTGTCCCCACACAAATTCTCTGGCACTACAGTCCACGTGCCTCCCCTCCCCACCCTGAATGAGGGTCCAGCAGCGTGAGCAGTGGCAGTGAGTGATGACAGAGGAGCAGCCATGGCACACAGAGTGAGCACCAGGCACCAAGTTACCCAAAATCTCGATTTTACACTTATTAACCTACAATTTTCACTGGTTGAGGCTCATCTCCTAGGAGCATCTGTGGCTGCTTTTGCCCCCTCAGTGTATTGGAACTTCTCTGTGTGGATCTGGAGATCATGTCCTTTCTTTGATGGGGATAAAGTCCTTCCTCCCATCTGAGTTCCATTAGGTGACCCCACCAGCACAGACACCAACAGACCACAGATACAAGCATGGCACTCCTCAAATAATAATTCACAGAAACTTTCATCAGTTCTGCCCCCTTAAACTGCTGATCTGACTGCTTTCAGTTTCTACTTCAAAGGCAGTTTTTCATTTTAAAGGTTCCTTTAAAAAAAAAAACAACTGGTGGGATTACAACATAAACAAATTGTATGTTAGAAATCCATTTGCAGAGGAAATAATATGCCATAAATCTTGAAAGATTTGATAAGAATCCAAAGCAGTCCCCACTCTGGTTATAAATTCACTATCTCACAAAGGCAAAATAGCTCATTCCACAGCTTGCTCACAAACTACTCATTCTTGGAAAAAATCTAAAGTAATGGCAGCTGGTAAAATAATTAGGATCATACAGATATAATTACGCTGCGCATCTGCAACCGTTCTACCACCTTCAGACTACATAGCAAAGTACCCAGAAAACAGCTGGATTTAGTCTGCCCTCAACTCGTTTTTTAGGATGTGAAACTGACAGCAAAATGCCTCCAGCTTGATAAATTTTCCTGGGCATTTGGATGTAGTCACAGAGGTAGCAGGAAGAACAGGAAATATTTAATACCTTCAACCTGGTGTGGCATTGCTTATTCCCCTGGCAACACAAAACAAGAGAAATTATATCTTTTGGTATCTCACTGCTTCAAAGGCAAAAAGCCTGATCAGACCTAATTTTTCTCTTTTTGAGGGTTGCAGTCATTATGGTGGGCTCAGGCTGGGGAATGATCAGCTATCAAGTCTGACAAAATGTAGGGTGAGGGCACAAAATTCTGTTTCCCTAATTCTGCCCCAGTTCCTGCCTTCATGTTCAGGGAAATTTCTGCCACAGTGGCTTCCCAAACACAAAAAGCTGGCCAGGTACTGACAGAATCCTGCCTCGAGGGGCTTGCACCCAGAAAGCTGGGTAAAAAAGCACATAAAAAACCAGCCTGCTCAACAAAGTCCTCAAGAACCACAGCTATATATCTCACTAACATAACATTTTCATAACAGTTTTATGCTGCTTACCAGTCTTTTGAACGTTTTCACCCATCAAAGTCTTTCCCCTCTCCTGCTCTCTGCACAAAACACAGGGCCCACATCCACTGTGTATTTCTCCAGGTCTTTTGGCACACCACAATTTTTGCCTCAAAATGGCATTTCCTGGGATGTGGTCTTTCCTGTGATCATGGGGGCAAAGGGACAATTAATCCAATTAATTCAAAATACGCTGCTCATTTGATGATCCAAACATAGGCTCTGGGAAATGTCCAATATATTGTAAAAGTCACAGGCCTCAGTTATCCAGCACTGATCAAAACAAATTATTTTCCAATATTAAAGCCTAGAAATCTTGCAAAACATACAGAAAGTTTTTTTTTTAATGTTATTTTGATGATGATATTTAATCATATTCTTGCTTTGAAGCAGTAAGGAATGAGGGATTTCCTATTTCTCAATCCATCAAGAAGAGCAGCTGGCTCAGGACCCACAGACAGCATCAGAAATGTATTTTAAAGGGTGGCAACACTGCAAATACCTAAAACTGTGGAAAAAGAAGGTGACAGTACCACACCATGACAAACTCCATAGAATCCAAAACATAACCACAATCCTAGCTTTGGATATTCAACAGCGTAAAGTCCTGAAAATGTTTTGTTGAAGACCTCAGTATTATCTGAAAATGAAAAGCAAAGGCTTTTCCTCGAACTCTGGGGATTTGGTGAGGGGCCTGTTGCTTACAGCTTCTCTTCTCTTCTCTCTCTTCCTCAGAAAATTCCCCAAAACCTGGAGAAATGCAAAGGGAAACTTTGCATTTTTATACAGTTTTATACAGGAAGTCATGCCTCACAAAGAAAACATTACATCTATTATCATGTTATTGATTTACATATGGAAAGGCTTAATATTATTTATATACAAATTGTTAGAATAAGGTGTCAGATTGATAAGATGAAGAGCATTTTCCCCTCCTGCTTGTCTCAGTAACGAAAGATCTTTTTGCAAGTGGTTGTTGGGTTTTTTTTCCCTTTGCCTCTTTTCCTGAGGAGTTGAGATATTTTCTGCATCACCAAGCTGTCTCTGGCACTAGAATTTCACAGTTACAAGAGGTAACTGGAAGCCTGTGACTCTTCCACATTTGTGCAAATTGTAATTTGGAGCGCAACAAGAAGAAAATTGCATTTTTTCCCCTCACTTCTGTCTCAGAAAACCTCTTTAAGAAAAGTACCAGAAGGCAAACCAACTATTGGAAAGTACTAGTGAGATTATTTTGATAGCTGCTACTACCACAGATACCTTTCTGACCACACCCACCAGGAATATTAATTTTCTAGACATGAACACCATTGCCAAAAGAAGGTTCTTTTTCCACATGGTACTAAACATAAAGCTTCTCATTTAGAAAATACAGTTTATCACTGCTGGAGACAGAAACCCTCTGAGGAGTGTTTTTTGTCGAAGTTTTCCTTGCACAAAGCACACCTGGGAGATTAATAACCCCCCTCCCCTTTTCTCAGACTCAGTTTCTCATGTCAAGACTTGCCCCCAAGCAATAAATTAGCTGCTCAGCCTCCTTAATAATCTGTTTCTCTGGTAAATAAAATGTGCTGATAGAATCTTCTGAATAGGAATTACCTCAGGAACACTGAAAATTATGAAATATAGAAAGTTGTCACACACTGTAATAAAGGAATAAGGAACAGCTACCAGAAAACTCTCTAAATGTGACCTTGGACGAAGTCAATATTCTAAAGACAATAACATATTAATTGGATCAATAAATGTAATTAGGCATCCAGGCTGATTAAATGTCATATAATATTATTTCTTATAGAAAAGAGGTTTGCCTACAGCAAGGACAGCATAAACATGTGCATCCTGGGATTCAAAAAGTTTCTGCTCTTTTGCAGATGGTCCAAAGAACCCGAGGAAGTCTCAGAAATTAATGACACTGCATTTAGATAAAACAAGGCAATTAAAGGATGGACAAAGCCAAAAAAATCTGCATTATATACTGGGCTGAGATGAGTTTTTGGCTTTCCAGCTGGGCAGCAAGACCGGTCTGGAAGGACTGCTGGTCACAGCCAGCTGGTGTGGTGGGATGAACACCTCAGCTGTCCAAGGAGAGACTCCACGAGGTGCTCTGGAACCTGTCCGTGGAAACCAGGAGAAGTTTGCATCTCTCCCTGGCCACAGCACACAGCTGGGACTGGAACTGTTGATCCTGCAAGAGTTGAGGCAATGTTTTGGTAAATTTCAGATGTTGGAAGTGCAATTGTCAGATTTTACCAGGAGAATATGGGACAGCTCTATCCTGGATATAAAATAATAAGTCATTTTTGCCTGCTTACAGAAAGTGGTGCTAAGTTTGCTTTCTTCCAGGTTTCTTCAGCAATATTAACCTTCACAGGTGAAAAAAAAAATAAAAATTTTGAATTTCTACTGGAATTTCTACTGGGTGTTATAAATGATGCTAGGAATGACCTAACTCCAGTTTCTTTTGTACCTGGTTATAGAATAATAATCTTAATGCAAACTGTCTTACATTTGCACCACATGTTGGCCCAAATATCTTATTTCAGAACTTAATTTTTATGTCCTGGACACCAAAACCCTCCAGTTTGATAAAGATCCAAGCAACACAATTACCAGGGACTTGGGCTGAGATTTTTCTAGCCCAAATTTTTGCTACTGACAAGTTCAGTTTCTAGTGTAAGCTACTTAGACTTACCTAGACTCAATAGGCAGAAGTAACCAGAGGGAAAGATGGATAATATTTTCCATTTTAAGACACATAGGTTGAAACACTCCCTTAAAAGCCTGACATTCTCCAACAATGCTAGAGACCTCAATAAATTTATTTTGCATTTGATACTTACCTTTGGGACAAATGAAGGTTGTTGAGGTCAATACCATGAAAACCACTAAAGGATGGCCCTACCTGCTGCATGCACGCAATGAAACTCTCCTTGCATGGAGAAAAATCACAGGAAAAAACAGTTCATCCCTCCTCTGTGCCCATGTGCTTCCCTACCAGGGCTGGCAGAGCAGCCCTTGGATTCTGATCTGATGTGAGACTTGACACAGAGGGTTTCTGTCCCACGGCAGCAGCATCAGGGAACACACACTCAGATTGCCCACAATCTGCCCCAAAAGAGGTGCCAGAAGGGAAGAGGCAAGGAAACAATGACAAAGTTTTTTCCATGACAGAAATCAGGCACAGCACACGAGAACATAGTCATTGTTTAGATTTTGGCATGTCACAGTGGAGAAATGGTGGTCCTCTGGCAAGGGGAGCACCGTGTAAGCATGAGGTGCTGGTGGCAGAAAGCAGAAGGATGTTCTGAGAACTTGTGATTTGTACCAGGCCTTTGTTCTCCCTTCTTTTGTCTGAAAACACATGTGTTATGTAGATATATCTTATTACGGCCACACATTCAGCCACTGACTGCTGCTTATTTTTACAACGAGGGAAACATCCGTCCATTTGCTAAGGTGAACAGGAATATCTTGTTTTGTTTACAGCTTTAAAAAAAAAGAAGAGAAAAAAAAAAAGAGAGAAGAAATATCTTCCCCCCTGCCATCCAAGAAAAGAAAGAAAAATAAATAAATCTCCATATCCACTTTCAGGTTCATGCTGATCCTGGTTTGTAACAGGCTTCTTCAGCGACTGTGAATGCTTTTCATCATCTGCTCCGTTGTGTTTGTGTGTGGCAGCAAATTCATGTGAGCAGTGTGACAAATGCAATGGCCTGAACTTCCTCCAAAGACAGCAACAGCAGTGCTTGGTGCCTCCTGCCTGAACTGAAAAATGATATTGCAATAAGGTTAGAGAAAACTTATTCATTTGAGTTTGAAATCCAGTGTGAAAGTGAAGGTGAAGTGCAAATGTGGCAAGTGCCATTGTATAGGCATAGGTCTCTGTTAACAGAAAAAATAGGTTTAGTGCATTTCTACAAGTCCTAATTAGAAAGTTACCCATAGATCCAATGGATTCTGTCCCCCTAATGCAGATATGAAATATTCACAAGAGCAATTAAATGAAATGAGATAAAGAGTTTTTGTATGTGTCCTGATCATCTCACATCAGGCTCAGCATTCCCAAATGCTAAAGTGGTAAATGAAACTACTTTCATCTATTTGGACAGAAAGGGGGTTAAGAAACTGTTACTGTCCAGAGCTGAATATGGCCCAGACCCAGGGAAAGGGTAACGAGGACCCAGAGGAGATGAAGAAAGTGGGGATGAGAAGAAACCTCTGAGATTTTCAGCAAAAAGCACAGTGGAAAAGAGAAACCTCAACACAGGCAATGCCAGGAGTAGCCAGGACACTCCAAATTTATAGGCAATGGTAGGTAAATATTTCAGCCACTAAATGTTGGTTTAAATATTTGCCAATATTTAAACACTGGTTTCCATATAAGGAAACTTAGATGACTCCCACTTTTCTTCCAGCTTCTCACCCCTCACTGGTGTCCTTAAAGCAAGGAAGGGGAATTTATTTTGCAGTAAAATACTCTGAAGAGCAAAAGCATCTTGGACAGAAGAGTGTTTTCCAGTTCTGGTTCTGTGGAAGCAAAATACACACTTGTTTCATGCCAGGAGAAGTTTTTGGTAAACAGAGACAGTTTACAAGATTTCTGATAAGGGCACTTGTATTACAGGAAGTCACCCAAGTTTTTTCAGTTGTACTCATTGTACTGCTCTAAAAACAAACTTTGTGGAAGGAGAAGGCACCTCACAATGAACCTCTACTGCTATTAGGTGTATCCAGCTGGAGACATCCAGAAATGTACCTTTTTATTTAACACTGGTTACACAGTCCCTGAACATCTTTAGGGTTTTTAGAATTTACAGTGCACTGTCACTATTTATGAGTTCAAATGTCTTCATCCTGGCCATAAAGTGCATTAACTCCCCTGCAACTAAATGCTCTACTGAGTTAATTCCAGGCTCTTTTTGGGCAGACTCTCCAGAAAAGGAAAAGTTACATAAGGAAAAAAATAAAATAAAAAAAATAAAAAAAGGAAGCAAATCCCGGTTTATCAATCTGCCATTAAACAGCCTGACAGAAAGCAACAGTGAGCTTTCATGAGAACCTTGGTCAAAATTGATTGGTGAAGCAGTTTTGGCTCTGTTTCATCCATCCAAGAGCTCAGGGAGATGAAGGGGATGTGGGGAAACACCAAGAAGCTGCCCAGATGGTGCCCTAGACTTGCATTTAGGACCCTGTGTCAGCAGTGTGGCATCTTTCAGACACCAATGGAGACCTGGCACAGCAAAATATTTATCTGTCTTGTCCTTTGTCCTCCTAAACTTCCATTTTCCTTAATACTACCCCATGTAGGTGTGAAGTGCTGACCTTAGAACAACACAAAAATACCTGTGCCTGCCTGCCACCAGTGGCATTAACCCAGAGCATGGTTCAGGATGAGAGGTTGAAGTGGGAGACCCGAATTCCTGGATGCAAAGCTGCTTGGCTGACATATGCGGAGCAGCAGCAATCATGTTTTGCCCAAATCAGAGGATTTACCCCCCTTGCTGCCATCCTCTGCCTCTCCATGTGTTTGTTTTGCTGACTGTCAGGGACCACATGCATCTCCAAAACCCTTAGCTCACTTCCAAGGGTGATTTTTGAGCATGCCTCTGGGGATGGCAGGAATCCCATGGTTTGTGGATGACGGGGAAGTTTGGTCTGTGAAACATTGCAGAGGCGTATGGGCAGGGTGGCTGCTGCAGCCACAGCCCTTAGAACAACAGCAATAACAAATTAAACATCACCATCACTTGGCTGTCACACATTTGGAACAAATTTGAGGCTGAATCATGAACTAAGGCAGCCTGAGCTGCTTGCATCCTGAGGGAGATCAACAGCATCACAAGTGCAAACCCAAACTGTTCATTGTAAGAGGTGAAGGAGATCATCCCTGCGTAGCTGATGCCTCACAAAAACCTGAGAGAACTTTCCTGGACCTGTTCACCAGGGCTTGGTACCTGAAAATGTGTCCTTGGGCATCATCCACTTGCTGTGGCAAATAGTTATGAGTTTTCAAAGGCAAAGCAGAAGGAAAACTCAGACCAAAACGCTTGGAGCAATCTCTGAAGACATCATGGTCAGATTCACTGGATGACAGATTTAACCATGGGAGTTCAGAAACCCCAGTTGCTCAACACTCTGACATAGCAAAGGGAGGGAAAAGCCCAACGCTCTCTAGCAGAGCACTAGATCTTTGACACAAGCACAAGCTGTGAACCAAAACCAGCCTTGGCAATGTTTTTAGCAAGTGAACGAGCACTGCACTCAATTTTCACCCACAACTACCGCACATATGGTTAAGGAAGACCTTCAGCAAATTGTACCCCTCATGGTGGAAATACTGCTGTCATTTCCCTGTGACTGCATAGGTGCTGATTTTAGATTTTCCAGAGCATCTTTATTCACAGCAAGCCAACACATTTACATGCATTAAATTCCTTGCTCCCAAGTCTTGATGCAGATAAGAGTCAAAGACCCCAGCGCAGGCCCTGCTGGAAGCTCCTGGCTTGCTGGTGCAGGCTCAGAGGGAAATAAAACATATTTCTCACAGCTGCTGACAATAACATGAGCACAGAGCTCCAATGCACTGCTATCTTGTCCATCTAGAGGCAGGTTAGAGCCCAGCCAGACAATATTCATAGAAAGGTAGAGTATTAAAGTTGCAGTCAGTGTTGGAGCAGGCTCTTTCTGAGCCTTGCATGCTGACTCCCAAGCCGAGGCAGGTGGTGCAGTTTACATTTAAAAGGAAGAAAAGTAAACACATGAGACCAAATGAGAGGCAGGCACACTAAAAACAACACAATAAAGCCAGGTATAACCATATTTCCTTTGGGTAACAATCCCAAACCTCCAGATATCCCAGGACAAATGGCTGGATTTTCTTCCGCAGCCTGGAACTAAGTAACAGCTCATCTCTAATTGGGCTTCCAAATTAATTCTTACCAGTGTGGCCAGCATTAGTTGCTGGTACATCATCAATCATCCCATGTAATAAAAGGGTTATCCATGCATCTTTAAATCACTTGGCACAGTTAAAATCTCCCATCTGCTTTCATTCTTCTTCCCTCTGGTAAGTCTCGGTCTCTTGCAGAGATCCAGTAGTAGAAATCAATTGTGTTCCCCTTTCTATGCCACTATTTAGCCTGGTGGCTGCAGCTGATACTTTCTGCAGCCTCAGGCCTGGAAGCGTGTGGTAGGCTTAATTTTTTAGATTAACAGTAATTCTCCATTGGTTGTGGTAGCTGTGAGTCATGAAAAAACCCTACTCAGTCTTGGGGTGTTGGTGCCCTGTGATGATTTGCAACGTGGAGTAACCAAGCACGAGAGATTCAGAAATGGGAAACCTTTAACTGTGAGTGAGCTGCTGATAAAAACCAAAGTGGTCTTCTTACTCCTTTGCTTTAAAGACAGTTGGGCACCAATCAACCTTTGCAACTGCTCTTTTGCCATGAGAAAACTACAGTATCATACCAATATTTTCATGAGGTTTGTTGACAAAGTCATCTACAAAGTCTGGACTTAAACACAAAGAAAGCTTCTTCAATAGATTATCCCCTAGTGTTAGTGTCTTGATGCTCAGTGCTTCCAAAACTAAACAGAGAAATCTTTGTTTAGTCTCAGTGTGATCAAAAGATTTATTTTGCAGGGGAAAGGGACAGGTTCTGCAAATCGTGGCCCCTGTGAGAGAGCAGTGATACCCTTCTGTCTCCTTGCAGAGTAAAAGACACATTTTTTCATTTCTTTTTACACTGGAAGACAGTGGATTAATAAATAATGACTTGTTTTTTTTCTCCCTTACTCCCTGAAAATGCTATCAAAACAAGCTATTGTTCACAATTTATGTTGGAGAAATCAGCTGTAATCAACACCGTATTTACTTTGTGTGCAGGACACGTTCAAATGCATGTTAGCAGACAAAGTGCTACGTATCTCCAGCTCTCCTGAGACTGGAGTGAATCCATAAAATTTAAAGAGAGGTGTCCTTTGGCTGCTGCTGGTTTCTTTCTGATGCCATAAGGAATACAAGGGCATGTCTTCAGGCCAGAAGTGAGCTCAGCCTGCTGCTGAGACAGAGGCCACCAGGAAATGTTTGGGAAGGGCATAAAATCAGAGCAGAATTTTATGTACCTGCCCTTGTACCTGCCCACCACAGTGAGGCTCACTGACCTGCCTGCTCCTTGATGGGAAATTCTGTTCTCCCTGGATGGACATTTATACAAATTTAAATTACCAGCTGCCTTTGGAAACTTCTTGTCCTTCAGGCACCCATAATATCCATATGACCACTTAACTATGCACTAGAGAGAAAGAAAAAAATAGAAATATTCATTTATTTTGTCTTAAAACCTGTGTCTGATAACTGATGGGATTAGTTTCTTGATCTGGCTGCAAGGGAGGGAGTGGGATGACATTGGCCAGGGTCAGTGAGGGAGGAGAGGAGAAGAGGAGAAGAGGAGAACAGGACTCTCACCTCTTGAAGCAGAGTGGATTTAGAGCCATTCAAGACAGACAGCACCATGACTGAAGGAAGCTGCTGTGACTCATCCACTGCAAGAAACTCCCTGAGCATTTCCTCTGTGAGCACTGATACAATTAATTTAGATCTCTGTCAGTTCTTATCTTCCCCAAGCACTTCCATTATCCTTTCATCTTCCACTGGCCATGCAGACAGTTGGGAAGATATATGTGTTTATAAAAAAGGTTATTAATATTTTTGCCTTTGGAAGTTCTTCCTCAAGACCTTTCTGGTCCCTTTTCTCTTTGTTTTTGATGGAGATTTCCAGCGTGCCTCCCTTACTTATAATTCTTTTGGGTTTCCCTGTTTGTCTGCTACTTAAAAGAAAATATATTTCTGTTCCTGATAGACTCCCCTACGAAACTGCCTCATTTACACCATAATTTAATTGTTTTTTTTCCTTCCAAAATTGTATTATTTGCTTTACTTTTAGTGTCATGTTACACTGGGCCCCTCTAAAAGATCTCAGTATCCCCTGCATGTATTTTATTTACTCTTTTGACTACTACTTTTCCTTCTATTCCCCATTTTAATTCAACTTGTTTTCTTTTAGTTAACACTACTGTGTTCTTCCTTTAAAAACAAAACAAAACAAAAAAGACAAAACTCCAAAAGTCAAAAGCAAAACATTCAACAAAACACAATAAATCCGGTCTTGGGGGTCTTCTCCAACCTCAGAGATCCTCACCTGTCTGACTGGTTTTGTTTTCAAGAAGCTGCTGCATTTTGCTTCTTGGTTTGTCCATCATGTTTTGATGACATTTATCATCCTGGGGATTTTCCATTCCTTAATTCAGAGGCCACGTGTTCAGAGGTTCACTACCATTTAGTGCTTCTTGTGAGAGCCAAAGCTGAGCCTTATAATCAGATTGCTCAAGGACTCGTGAAACAGTTGGAAGAAAATTAAGTATAATGAATAATAAAATAAGGTAATGAATACTTTTAATATCACAAAAGGAGAATAACTTATAAGCTTCAGAGCTTGGCGGGCCTTTACAGAGAAAAGCTGCTTAGGGAGGAAACTTTCTCTGAAAATTCAAAGCTCTCAGACAATTTGGACACAACCAGTGCCAGCTTTCCTCGTGGACAAAGATTCAGCTTTCCTCCCATCTTTTCTTCCTTTCTCTCTCCTCCCTCATTGTGAGCACCCAATCAGCTCTTTCCTCTTGCCAAACCTGAGGGCTTTGGCCTGGGTTTTAAAGCCTGTCACCCTTGAAAGGAGAAAAAGACTGAGTGTTGAGACACGAGCAGTGCGATGGGAAGGGTCAGTGCTGTGGGTAGGTCCACGACCAAACTATTATAAATGTTGGAATCAGATCTTTTCCACACATCTCCAGCTAGGTCACCCACTGTTCCTCTGAAAGAGAATTCAGAATGGAGTGGCATTTCCTTTGAGGAAGGTGCTCTGTATTCAGAGGTAGCTTACGTCTCATGCGATGCATGAGCTACTGTTGTAAAGGACTTCTCTTTTTTTTTATTGAACAGTAATGCATTGTAAACTCCAGCATAAAACTCCAGCTGTCCCTTTACACACTTGGCTTTTTGGCAATCATTCCATTTTCTTTCTTTTTTTTTCCCCCTTTGAGTAGTCATAATTCATATACAGAGCCAGCCACACACACACACACACACACATTTCTTTTTTTCCACTGGCTTTGTCCTGGTTTTGGCTGCACAGTCCTTTGGGTAAAATGGGTGAAGTTGGCTTTATGAGCTATAAAATGGCAGGATGTAAGGATTCACTTGGTTTTGATGTGTTAGCAGTATTTTATGGATAAAGTGTGAAGAAAGCCATATAATTGGGTTACTGGGAATAGCACATGTGGCCAAAAAGGAGGAAATGGACCCTTAGATCTGGCATTCCTTCATGCAGGGGGTATGGGGCTGCTGCAGGGCTAGAACTGGTCCAACTGATGTGGCAATGTTCAATTAAATGAACAGTGAGCTCTCTGCCCATTCCCTCCCAAGCATTGATGGTTAATCAGCACCAGCAATAAAAGTGTCCTAAAGAATGAAATTAACTGAGTGATCATTTCAGTCAGAGATGGACATTCTGACCCTTTCTGCCAGAACTACAATTCTTCAGGTCCCCCACTAACAGTGGAGTGAAGACAATTCGGCAGCAGCAAAAGTGGAAGGAAGATCAAACATGCAACAAGACTGAAAAACAAGGCTCTTCTTATACCATCCTCTGGGAAGTCTCAGTTCCTTGTAAAGTATTTTATACTTCATAGTTTGCCATAGGCAAGGCAGTCAAGACAGACTTTTGGCTGAAGCAGTACTTGTGTTTGACTTGCAGTCTTCAACTAGGATTTATTTTTTTTTTTGTCCATTAAAATAAAAAAGGTTTCATCCAATGAACTGTTATTTAATAAGTGAGGGTATATATTCCCCTCCCTCCCAAATAATTCTGCTAGAGGCTAAAAACTGGGTAAGTCAGTTAAAATCACATAGCACCTCCCAGAAAAAGCTCTGGTTGTCACAGAGGAGCTAGACAGAGGAAGGGTTTAGACTGCTTTATTTCACATTTGTGGTCTTTCTGAGAGGTTGCTGTAATGAGTCCTGTTCTCACTTTCAGGATGGAAACCCAAAGGTCTACCTGACACAAGCAAGACCCTGCCATGAACTCCTCCACCAGGACCACCTCACCTCCAGCTCCTCTGCATGTCCCAGGGATAAGGAGATAAGGGATGAGGAAATACAGGATGAGGAGATAAGGAATAAGGAGAAGGAGAGGCCAAACCACACTGCAACCTGCTTGTGCAGCATCAACAGCTGCTGGGCACAGCCAGCACAACGAGCTCTCACCCCTGGGCAAAGCCTTCTCTTCCCCACTGCTCCCACCAGGAAATCTGCGTGGTGCTGACAGCATGGTCCCTGGGGACTCCAGATCCCAAAGACACAGCAGTGCTCATGGCTCCTGTGTGGATCAGGATCAGGAGAAGGCATTTTCTCCTTCCCTGCCTCTGAGATGGGTTCAAGGACAGCAGCTGGAGCCCCAGAAGGGGACAGCTATTTTTACAGAGGGCTGTCCCTGAGCCCCAAAGCCCCAAAGCCCTGTCAGGCTGAAAACCTTGATGGTGCTACCAGGACCATCAGTGTCTGTGTCACCACCACTCAGAGGTGGCTCAGTCACACCTAGGGAAACCTGGACTGAGTCTGCACATCAAGCCCAGCACCCGTTTCCCAGTCCTTTAACAGCTGCTCTCACTTATTCTTACAAGCACAGCATCTCTGCATATAATTTACATTCCTGCAGATGTCCTTCTATTTTTTGGCATCACTGAACTGCTTCCAAGTTTCTTTCCTATTTAGTCTAATAGACGTTAAACATTATTTAGATTTTCACTCATAAAAGTGACCAAAAGCAGCTGTATCTTCACAAGCTGTTGGATGCAAACCAAAGCTAGAGGTTGCTCTCACATACACTAATGGGAATTAATTTCAGAGCACAGTCCCCATAAAAAAAAATTTAAAAAAGGCTGCATTTCATCCTACCTGAAAGATCTACAGCTACGTAGTGAAGCAAAAGCTTTTATTGGATTTTGTTAAGAAATTGCTACTCCAAAAAAGAGTCCATTATGTTGAACTGCTGTAAAGATAGACTTTAACTCAATGAAGAAGTCCATCTGGGAGCTTTCCTGGCTTTCTCCCCACAGAAAACACACTGCTTGTGGAACACATTGTGTTGGTGGGCTACAAAGGTATCCCAGGGGAGGAGCCAAATTTTTTTCCAGCCTCTCCCCGGCAGCTGTCCCTGGGAACAATCCTGTAGTTCCACTGAGGGCAGGAAATCTGGATCCATGTGCCTGTACACACACACACACTGCTGACTGACACTTAACCCACCCTCCAGGGCTTTGCTAACACTGCTGCAGGGATGGCTAAATGTCCGATTTCTGAGGGTCTCCTCCAGAACGTTCATAGAATATTTTGTCATCTAAGACTTGAGTAAAATCCAAGGCAATATTTTTTGTCCCCACCAAGGTGAGGAATATCTGTAGAGTTTATTCAATAACATTTTTCTTCCTGAATCAGTCTACTGAAAGAGACCGACCACAGGATTTAACTGTGCAGCCAGGTTATCCAGCAAAAAAGGAGGATCTCACAGATGAATGTACTCAAAACTGGGTTTCTGGTCACAAAGGGCTCAACAGGGCAATGTGAAATTAGAGGCACCCCCACAGCCTGGTAACTTGGTTATTTCCCAGTGACAGGCCCCCAGCTCACCCAACATTGCTCTTGGAGGAGCCCTGTGTAAGGAAGGATTAGGAAAGGCTGTCAGGACTGCGCTGGTGCTGCTTCTTTGTAGGAGGAAAAATCCTGTATAAACAGTTGCTTCATTTGCAATTCCCCGAGGGGCATTTGGAACTGGATGTGGAGACTGAACCATCTGCACTTTGTTTAACTATTTCCATTTCAAAGGTGAACAATAGCTTCAACAAAACTGCCATTAATAACAACAATTGTTGTGCCAAAATTGTACCTCTTCCTTCCTTCCTTCCTTCCTTCCTTCCTTCCTTCCTTCCTTCCTTCCTTCCTTCCTTCCTTCCTTCCTTCCTTCCTTCCTTCCTTCCTTCCTTCCTTCCTTCCTTCCTTCCTTCCTTCCTTCCTTCCTTCCTTCCTTCCTTCCTTCCTTCCTTCCTTCCTTCCTTCCTTCCTTCCTTCCTTCCTTCCTTCCTTCCTTCCTTCCTTCCGCCCCTTCCTTCCGCCCCTTCCTTCCTTCCGCCCCTTCCTTCCTTCCGCCCCTTCCTTCCTTCCTTCCTTCCTTCCTTCCTTCCTTCCTTCCTTCCTTCCTTCCTTCCTTCCTTCCTTCCTTCCTTCCTTCCTTCCTTCCTTCCTTCCTTCCTTCCTTCCTTCCTTCCTTCCTTCCTTCCTTCCTTCCTTCCTTCCTTCCTTCCTTCCTTCCTTCCTTCCTTCCTTCCTTCCTTCCGCCACTTCCTTCCTTCCTTCCGCCACTTCCTTCCTTCCTTCCGCCACTTCCTTCCTTCCTTCCTTCCTTCCTTCCTTCCGCCACTTCCTTCCTTCCGCCACTTCCTTCCTTCCTTCCTTCCTTCCTTCCTTCCGCCACTTCCTTCCTTCCGCCACTTCCTTCCTTCCTTCCTTCCTTCCGCCACTTCCTTCCTTCCGCCACTTCCGCCACTTCCGCCACTTCCTTCCGCCACTTCCTTCCGCCACTTCCTTCCGCCACTTCCTTCTTTCCTGCCTTGTTGCCTTGTTGCCTTCCTTCTTTCCTTCTTTCTTTCCTTCCTTGTTTCCTTGTTTCCTTGTTTCCTTGTTTCCTTGTTTCCTTCCTTGTTTCCTTGTTTCCTTGTTTCCTTGTTTCCTTGTTTCCTTCCTTGTTTCCTTTTTTCCTTGTTTCCTTGTTTCCTTCCTTGTTTCCTTCTTTCCTTCCTTCTTTCCTTCCTTCTTTCCTTTCTTCTTTCCTTCTTTCCCTGTTTCCTTCCTTGTTTCCTTGTTTCCTTCCTTGTTTCCTTCCTTGTTTCCTTCCTTGTTTCCTTGTTTCCCTCCCTATATTTTTCCCCTTCCCTTCACTTTTATTAAGTGTAACTAATGGGGTAAAAGCATTGGAAAAAATGCAGAAGTATTGGAGGAAAAATACCCCACATTTTGTGACATTGATTCAATTTTTGAAAAATAATGTGTCACTTCTCAGTGACAGTCCTCTTGTAATACATCCCATCATATTTGCCACAAGGAAAAAGTTTGATTACCCACAACTGGGGAATTATCGTTTCCACACTAGGCAATTCAGCATTATTGTGGTTAAATTTATCATTAATTTTCAGGTGGGGAGGGCTTCCATTTTGTTCACATTTATGCACCACAGATAATCCAGGTCCGTTTCAAACACACTGCAAACAGAAGCCATTCAAAGTAGCTCAAAGGGTTTGCAGTGTTTGCAAAGTAAATAAATCCAGAATTTTCTTGATTGCCAGCAACAGAAAAAAAAGGAAACCAGCCAAAGTCAGAAGGGGTTGAATTTGCACCAACTTCTGTTTCCCCAGATTGCCACCATATAACTCAGCTGGAAAGGAAGACAAAGCAAGATATTTGTGTATTATCTCAGACAGCTTTCAAAGTCACTGCAGAATTTGCCCATTTAGTGATGATTCCTATTCAAGTGGGTTTGAAACTTGACAGACTTCCACTTTGGGTCACATTTCCTGAGGCGGCCCCCAAATGGAAATTATCAGATTGCACAACCCTGCTAGACCTGTTCCAGCTGCAACTGCTTGGCAGGGACACTGCAGTCTGGGAACATGTGACAAAAAAATACCCCAGATAGTGCCCACAAAGGCAGAAAATTACCGTTTTCCCTTTGGAGAAGATTTTGTCAGGATAGTGCATATCCCAGGAACTGGCACAGATAAGCAATATGAAGGAAATCATATAGAATAAATAAGAATAAAGAATTAAAAACCAATTATCACTCATTGGACAATTTTTTTTTCTGGCTAGTCGTCTGTTGTCTCCCATAATCAGCATTTTAGGGACTGAGATAATGGTTGCCTAGGTGCAATAGTCTTAAACAGCCATTAAATTATATATTTCCCATTCATATATCTCAGCCCTTAGAGAATTCATTTGTACATCTGAATTCCACAACATCCTGCAGCAATGTGTTCAATTTTTGGGGAGACTCCCAAAAAAATTGCCAGTGTTTTTTTCCTCATTAGTAATAACTAAATTAAGAGTTTGTAGTGTAGGATTTTCCTATAGGCTGAATATCGTCAAGTTTCCTAGTAGCCAATCTTGAAAAATATTTCCAAGAATCATTGCAAATAGATATAAATTTATCTTCCCAGAACCAACTGCATATCAGCAAACATAATTAGGTCATTTGTTGTTCCTCTTTCATACCATTCGCGAATAAACTGAAAAGCCTGGATCCCAGCACAGACTTTGAGAGACTTTGTGAGAAGTTATCATCTACTCCTCCTTTTTCCTATCTTTTTATTCCTCAAGAAGATTTAGGGTTTTGTACCACTGCAGACCCTTTTCACCAAGAGACTCCAGTCAGGGAGCAAAAGTTGAAATGTAATATTTTCTTCCCCAATGAGCTTAAACATATTTTAAAATATTGAACTTTTGGGGTTTTTTTTTCACTGACAGGTGAAAATGCCTTTGCCAAAGTGAAACAGCTTTGGAGTTTTCAAACTCTTATGTCATTTGTCTATTTAGTGTCTGCACAGGTCATTTTTGCTAGGCTAAAATTCTGCAAGAAGGGGATATGAAGAGAGACCTTCCTACCACTCAACATCTGGCAGTTTTGGAATACTTGTGGGGAAAAGCATCGTACAACAAAGGAAACAACAGAAAGCAATGAGACAAATACGTAATTCAGTAAACAAATCAAGAAATTTCCAAAGTGCTGTCTGCTGAGCAGTGCTAGTCTACAGGAGATGGCTAAATGACTACAGATCCATATTAAAATTCACTTCACTTATCCCATCTCTAGAGTGTTTTCAATTACATGTTCGATGATGAGGCTGCAAAATCCACAGGAGAAATTATGGAAGTTTCCTTTAAAAGTTTGGTTCCAAGCTAGTCTCTCTCACACATGCTAAATCGGGAGATATTCTGGTAACTGAGAACAGATTTCAGCTTCATCATTAAGGCATATTCTGTCTGAGAAGGAAATAACCAGAGTAATTAAATAAGGACTCCAAAAAGCACACATATTGCTGTGTATTTGCCCAGTCACCATATTAATGTGATGCATGTTTTTTGTAAGGTAGAAGCTTTTTCATAAAGTGTTTCAGACTGCCTTTTATTCCTCAGGCTGGCTCTCCATGTAATGAAATGTAATGATCACCATCTACACTCCAAAACCACATTTAGACCATGAAGGCCTAAAATTACTGTATTTTTTTATGCAATATGAGCATGACTATAGCCTGATCCTTTTCACATCATGAGAATTAAATAAGTCATACTCAGAAATTACTGGTGCTGTTATTGAAATTCAAGTATCTGTTAAAACCCAGTGGAACAAATAGAAAGGTAACACCCCAGCAGATCACTGGAGCTCTTCCTACCTGAAAAGCAGCAGATGTTTTGCAAGAACCAGCAGTCCTCACTAAATTTTTGCCATGATTCTACAGGGGAATGCCCTAAAAGATGCCTTCAATAGTCCATGTGTTCCCAAAGAAGTTGCCACAGGGTTAGTTACCTGAAGAAATACATATGAGAAAGTGATTTCAGCCAAATCCAGAGAGGCTGCTTTGGCTTTAAGCTGAAGGAGAGTAGATTCTTATTGGATATCAGGAAGGAATTGTTCCCTGGCAGGGCGGGCAGGCCCTGGCACAGGGTGCCCAGAGCAGCTGGGGCTGCCCCTGGATCCCTGGCAGTGCCCAAGGCCAGGTTGGATGGGGCTTGGAGCAATCTGGGATAGAGGAAGGTGTCCTTGCCATGGCAGGGGGTGGGACTGGGTGGGCTGTAAATTGCCTTCCAACCCAAATAATCTCATGGTTCTCTGATTTCAGCTAAACCAATAAAACCATGGGCAACTCAGACAAAGTCAATACTCTTCTAACAGCACAGATCACTCTGACAGGAGATATATCCAGAAAAACAACACAAATGGGGAAATGTGAAACCCAGGTTTGTAAGGAAGCACTCTTAATAATTCCAACCAGCCTCCAAACTGTAACCAGAATAACAAAAGCTCTCCAGTGATTTAATCTTACACATGGATCTGAAGAATGATGCGTTTCACACCAGGTTCCTCTCTGTATGTTCAGGTCCAGCTTTGATGTATCAGCAAAACAAGCTCAGCTCAGCAGATGCTGTGAGGATGCAAAACACTTGTGGCCCCACTGTCTTTCAGGCCAGTGTCACCGAGGCAGGAGGCGACAAGGGGCAGTGTTGGAGGGAAGGGAAGCCCACCTAGATGCAGCCAGCCCAGGCTCTGCAGCTGCAAAAGCAAGAGGCTTGTCCCTGCTGCAGCACCCTGGCCTCTGCCAGCCCCCAGCCTCAGGTCAGGAAAGCTCCTTTTTGCCTGCGGTGCAGAGGAGCCTTGAACTGTCTCAGTGTGGAACCAAGTGCAGATGGAGCTGATCCTGCAGCTGTGCTCCAGGAACCTCCAGTGGCTCTGTTCTCCTGGGCATGTGCTCCACAAGGTGGGTCCTGCAAGGTGCTGCTTCACCCCTGGAAGGGGATCTGGGGGAGAAAGAGGAGCTGCTGGGACTGCAGCCGGAGCTGGGAGCCTGGGAAGGAGTGAAACTCAATAAGCAATCATCTACTCCAGCACACAATTTTTCCTGTGTTGAAGAATGACCTGTCTGTAGCCTGTGCAGCTCCTCCTCATTTTAAGAGGTTGGAAACTTTCCTCCTGCTCTATAATGCACTCAGTCCATAAAGCTAAACGGAAAAAAAAAAAAAAATTCTATTGTCTTCTCTGTGCTACAAAACATGCAGAGGAAGGAAAAAAAATATGCTGCTCCACATTGGGACAGGGAAAGAGAAATCAATTAAAGAAAAGAAAAAACATATGTGGGTGTTTTGGAGAGGGACCAGTATGTTGAATAAGTTATATTGATAAATTAGTCCTAGATATATTATGCAAACCCAGTAGTAAATCATGATATGCCACATGTGTCTTTCATCCCAAGTACTACAAAGGCTTTACAGCTCACGAACAAACCTGAACACCATCAGCTACAGATGCGTCTGGGTTGAATTTGGCAAAATTTGGCATTATGATGTGTGCTAACCAGTGGAAAAAGGTATCTCACTTACTTTTGCAGATTATAGCAGACTGCAACTGGGCCGCTTTGCAAGAAAGTACTCACATTTTGCAGGATTTCTACAACTATGGTGATTGAAATAAGTGTAAGACAAAACAATGATGCAATGGTAAATATATGGTAGAAGTACCAGATGTAGATTAAAAACCCAAACTGACTGTGTAAATAGGAGGTAGGGAGTGACTGACTGCAAACCAGTTGTGAATCCAGGAGCTGGGGATTGTCCTAGGCCACAGATTAATCTGAAAGCTGAAAATCTGAGAAGATGACAAAAAAGAGAAGATGACAGGAAATAAAGCACTTCAGTGGTGTAAATCTCTACCATTTCCCCTTACACATAAGAAATATAGTTTTATCCCGTCTGGGATAATGTTGGCTAAGGCAGTGGGGAGCAAAATACAAGAGGTAGTTTGGCCAAGCCCTAACATAAATTCACAAAGGATGTTGTTTAATCTCCAGTTCATAAGGATCTTAAAATGAGTTTAGACTAATATCACTGGAAAGAGATTAAATATTGTGCAGAAAACTAATTTTTCCCATCCAGATTTTATGAAGAAATTTCACACATTTCTGCTTCCTCTGGCTGAGGCTGGAAGGACCAGTTAAAGATCTTTTGGTAGATGCACCTTCCAAAACCAGGTTCCACAAAAAAAAATTGAATATCAGCATTTATGGGAAGGATTAATCCTTCCAATATATTCACATAAATAACATAACTTTTGAGGTCATTTCTGAGTTAGTGGTGGAAAATAAGCAGGTCAGGACATGGCTGAATAATGACAGAGAGTGAGGTCTTAGGAAAATATTTTTTATTATTCTGCCATGTTTGAATGACTCTCTTTCTTTTTTCTACTTCTTGACCTTTTACCAGGTGCCACCATGGAATGATACAGTTTATGAAATCCACTGTTTAGGAAACACAACAATGTGGAGTTACTCCACATGTGAGCCACAGCAGCAGCTACATCAATCAAGACTCTTATTCCTGGGTTATTTGTACTCCTCAGTGTTTAAAAGTAACTGGCCTCCGTGATTCTCAACACCCCAAGCACAAACAAAGCTGTAATAACTCACAACTTAATGAAAGCAAACTCTGTATAATACACACAGACCCTGAAACTCACAGGGTCTTTCAAGAGAAAATCTTAGTTCAGCCAAAACACGCAGACAAAAGAAGAGGTTTAAATCCCTTCCAGACGCGGAGGCATGAGACACAAGGATATGTTCTGTTTATTTAACAAGCCAGAGCTGGAGCAAGAGCCCTCACAATACAATTACAGTGGTAACAATAAAAATGCAGCAAACCAAGTCCTGCAGCCCAAGAAAGTCCAAGCCAGCAGCAAGATTATGGAACCTGCACACCCAGACGTTTTAATACCTATGCCAGACATAGAGCTGTATGATAATATGAACACAATAAAACAAGAGGAACCTAAATCCAAGGAACAGATGGGAAGGCATAACTTCTCTGGTGTAACTACTTTTCGTTGGAGGCTTAGCTCCCAGCTTCGTGTGGAGCAGCCACCCATTCCAAGTCACCCTCAGTTCATCCTCCACAGCATCTTGGAAATGCTGCTCCTTCCTCTGTTCCATATGTGAGGAAATGCAGGGTTAGATTGTTCTCCTGTGGAAAAGACAGAGTATTCCTTGGATGATGTCAAGATTGACCCTGTGATCCACGGGCAGCATGGCAAACACATCAGGAAGAGCTGACTGAAGCACACATGCAAGATGAGTACGTGAAGCCATTGCCCAAAAATGTCTCCAGGGGACCAGCCACAGGCCTGGCACAAGAGCAGCTCTGCTTCTGTGACACAGGATTTTAGCCGCAGCCTTTTCTCAGAGCCCTCTGACAAATCCAGGACTGGGAATGCAAAGCAACACAAAAGGTGGGACCAGGGAAAGTTTAGACCTAATGGGCAGCTGAAATTAGAATAATGGTCCTGGTTGCTGCTAAGTGATAAACAGTAGGGTTTTTTTTTGCCCCAGAAATATGAACCATAGAGAATCATGGATCAGCACAATGTAGAGAACTGTCATTTCAGAACTGCACTGTCTTTGGTAGCTAGGCTCTGCCTGAAGAACACGGGTCTGGTGGAACACTGGTGCTTCAGATGTTGCATTTTGCTTTGTAGAAGAATGCAAGGAGGGCATTTTTTATTGTGTCAGAGTAACTCCAGAACAGCAACGGTAGGGTGCTCCCATAAGTATATGAAAGACACAGCTTTATATAGCATTCCTAAAATAAAGGAGAAAAAACAAAAGGAAATGCAATGGGTTCGTGATAAAAATGTTGTTTTGGGACATGGTACAGTAGTACCAATTTAAGGGCATTTTTAACACTTTTTATGCAGAGACTTGCTTTAAATGGCCCATTCTTCAGTTGGTCAGCTTAGAACTAGAAGTAGCAAGAAAGACAAATCATTTTCTTTAGTTCAGAGAGCAAGTAGAAACCAGCAGCAATGCGAGTTGAGCTTCTCAATGCCATCTATGCTGAATTCTGAGGATCTGAAGGCTGAAGTCAAGAGGATCTTGATTTGCCATCACCCCATGAGGTGTCCAAGGCACAACTGGACGTGGCACTCGGTGCTCTGGGCTGGGGTGGCAAGGTGGGGATTGGTCAGAGTCTCACTTTGAAAGCTTAACTCTACATTTATCATAAAATAATAATACATGTCTGCATATTTAAACACCATGTAGAATTGTACAGGGAGAAGATTTGGCCTCCCAAACCTCTATAATTTTTTTTTTTTTTTTTAAACTCTTATTTTTCTTCGATTTCTTTCTGCTTTTTATGTTCACTTACCACTGGAGATGGCTCCTGCAGAACCAACAGGGCACTCTGTCAAGCAAAGCTCACACACAGGTTTGTGTTTGGGGTACCCACTGCTTTAATCAAAAGGGAGAATTTCCTCTCCTCTACCAGTCAGCACCAGACCCAAGGAAGGTCTAAACTCCATGAGCCCTAGAGATCAAAAAAGCGCTTTCAAGAGGAAGAACAGCGGATAACTGAAAAGGAAGTTACAGCTGTTTGCCATTTAATTAAGTTAAATGCACATGTAAATGTTTATAGACTCCAGGCTGAACTCAATTTTTTTTTGGAAGCAAGACTTTTGCAACATAATTATATGCCCCATGATGTTTTCCTGGTGGATTGTGAGTTATGCATAATTCTTTGTGATAATCTATAAATGGGTCATGGATCTGAAGAAGCTGAGACACCCCATTATCTGCCTCATTCACATGAGCACTACTGTCATTTTTTTCCTGAAAATAACATTTATGCAAACCTCTCACACTTAACATGATTGGTTTGGGGTTTATATTTTCTTATATTTTTTTATATTCTTAGGTATTTCTCATATTTTTCCTCCATTCACAGTCAGATACTGTTGGAAAACAATAACAGCAACAAGGAACCTACTCACATTACTGGGTAGCATCCAAGCACTCCTTGAGGACTGAATGAACGTCTTCCACTAAGCCAGAAAAACTTTCAGTGTTTCATATTATGATATGAAAATATTATGAGAGCAAAAGCTCAGGTCAGCTGTTACCTGCCAAGTCTGAAACTCTTATCAGTTGATTTTTTTATTCTTTCACATGGGGGAGGAAGCAACACATACAATTCAGAAGAAGAGGATGAAATGGTCTCTGTAACCAGGTGAGTGTGAAAATCTAAGTCAGTTTAAAAACTTCCACAGAAACCTGTTTCAATTTAGTTAAATTCAGGAAAAATATTTTAACAATATGGGATCTTTTCCTTCCTCCAGTCTCTAAACTGTGTGTTCAGCCTAGTGAACCATCTCCATGTACACTGAACGTCAGATGTTTTACAAAGAGACCTCCAAGAAACCCCCACCCTCCCTCCTGCATTGCTGCTTGCTGGCTTTCCTGCAGGCATGCAGCTAGGAAGAAAATTTCCATAATAGCTGTGAGATTAGAGGCATTTTATGCTTGAGGAACCAGAGTGCATAGCAGGCAGCACCAAGGTAAGTGTCTATAATTAAGCAGCAATTATATAAGGTATCTGAGCAAAGATGACAGCAAATTTCTCTGCATAAAAGGCTGATTAATCCCAGTTACAGCCACTATAGAAAAATCAGATGGGCCTCTGTTTTTCCCATTATATCTCACTCGTGGCTTCTCTCTCAAAGATTTTCTGCGCTCTGCTTTCGTGTGATTCCCCTGTCAGAGCTCCGGCACGCTGTTTCTGGGAGAGGAAAACAGTCCATCATTCATCTCCTCTGGCTGCAGCAGTGAAGAATTGCTAGCTCCTACAGTGGCACTGGATATTAATGCCATCCCTGTCAGGGAGAAGGGGAAGCTGGCTCCCAGCACAGCCTGCTTTTATATTTTTCAGATCCTGTGCTGCTTCAGTGTGTAACCCTAAAACTCCATGCCCTGTCAGCTGCTGATCTCCCCTTTTATTCAGACACAAAAAATCCCCTCTAGGCCTGAAACTCAAGGACACCTCACTGGCTCGGCCCCGAGAGATGTAAGCAACAGCAAATTGAGGGGGGGAAATGGGAGAAAATGACCTCATTACCTGAAGCTGTAATTGGAGAATTAACCCTGATATGCAAATGGAACAAATTTTTATCTGTATGAAAAGCTCGTGACCACTGTCCATCTTGGGTGTAGCCCCTCAAAGGTTTCTGACAGCCCAACGTACATCTATTGAAGGTCTTTAATAAATGTGAAGTTTATTATCTTTACCTTGTCTGGGCTCTGTTCCAGGCAGCCACTCCAAGGCATCACATTTCCCCTCACGGCCTCTGGACACAGGCCTGGCTCAGCTCCAGGGCCCGGCCTGTCAGACCCACAAAACCTTCTGACCTTTGGTGCCTTTTTGGGCTACCTGAAATCAGAGGCCAGGCCAAGTGAAGGGAATAAAAAGCAGCTGTATTTGCTGAAGGGCCTTCAGGTACATTTAGGGCACACAAAGCTCCCCAGGGCTGCACCCAAAATGGAACAGGGCTCACGGGTTCCCCACTTTTCTAAGTCTGCTCCATTTGCACCCTGGGGCTTGATCTCCCAATTGCAGCTGCAGGAATTGATGAAGCCATTCAGCCCCAGATTGCTGCCCCCAGCTCCCTTTTGTTTGCATTTCTGGGGCCTGAGGCACTGAGGTGTCCTGTGTTATAAATTTGTATTGTGATATTGGCTTTCGCGGATGAATCTTATATGTTAAATACTTTTAGCTATGTATGTACTTTTTTCTTACTAACAAGTCTTAAGCTTAAAAGAATTTCCTAGGTACAATGCAAGGAAACCCCAGAGGGCAAGGACAGTGGGGCCCAAGCTGTTATCAGGAGAACAATAGAGCCCAAACTGTTATCAGCGAAAGACAGGAAGACCAGCTACCCTCAAAAGAAAGATGAGGGGCCTATACCCTTATCGAACATTTCCAGAGGAAAGAAAACCAAACTCCAAAGTAATGCTGATCAGCAAGAATCATGATGACCAGCAAAAATAGTGCTGACCAGCAGAGAATAAAATTGTGCAAGAACATATTCTAAGAAGGCGGAACCAGGGAGGGGACACCCTCTGAATATGCATTAACCCCTCACAGCAGGGGGAGATAAAAGGGGGGTCCCTGAAATACCCGGTGTGTTCCTGGCAACTGGCCAGGGCACCCGGCCATTTTAACCCTTTGCTTTATTTCTTTTGTCTCCTAATTGTCTTTTTATTTATATTAAATTCTTTTTATAATTTATTAAGTGAATCTCGTTTTTAAGAATTTTGGGGGCTCGTCCGGGATAAGTACCTCACCTCTAGGACCACCGGAGATCCAGAACGGGGAAACAGGCGCGCCCCTGCTGAGTTCAGCAGACCCCGCTCCGTTTCTCCTAGCGTGGACCAAGCGGCTGCAGGTCAAAACCCCGAGGACAAGAAGGAGAAGAAATAAAGCAAAGGAAAGGGGAAAAGGCTCCCTAAACCACAGTATTTTTGCTCCATAATTCTTGTGCACGAAGACTCAAAGAAGAAAACGGATTGTAAGTAATCTTTGGGGGAGCGGGAAGCGGGGGTTTCAAGATACCCCCGGGGGTTACCTGGACTGGGTCTCAGGGGAGGGGTTAGCCCCTCGGGAAAGGGAGCCGAAGGTTTTCCTGGCACAATCCACTGGGAAAAACAGAGTAAAATGTAGATTTTCTAAAACTTTGTCAAGTTGAGGATTAAATCCAAGAAATTTAGACTTAAAACTGCCAAATTGAGGAATAATCCAAGAAACTTGAGATATTTGACATATTACAGTGCCCATGGGTGTATATTAACAAGTAACTGGGAAATAAAGAGCACCTTATTGTCTTGCTGTGACTGGGTGGAGTTGAATGAACAGATGTGAGAATGCGTAAATAGGTGTGATTGTTGCGTTAAAGTCTGGGGTTTTTTTTGTTTGTTTGTTTTTTTTGGTTTTTTTTTGAATTGTGTTGCTAAAGAGGAAAGGTTTTTCTGTGCTGTGCTGGAGTAAGAGTGAACACGAGTTGATGTTTCCACAGGGACTGGATCACGGTGGGGACACATGGAGTGATTCGCTTCCTCCCTGCGAGCTCCTGTCTTGGAGCCCCAGGGTGGCAAACCAGAACTGGGGCTTGTAACCCAGGGGCCGCGGGGGTGCTGTATCAAATCTGTTCTCAGCGGGATGGCGGCTCTGGTCTCAGAGCAGAGCCAAGGTTATCTTTAGTGGTGATCTTCGCGCCTTTCCTCCCCCTGGGCAACAAGAGCTGCTTGTGGGGGTAGGTCGCTTTGGTATGTGATTCAGCGTTTGGAGTTGTTTGGTTTTTGGTTTTTTGGAAGTTTTTTTTGTTTTGTTTTTTTTTAGAAGTTTTTTTTGCCCCACTGTGGCGACGGTGAAAGGTTTTTCTGGGAGATCGTGCTCCCAGAGCTATTCCCCATCGAGCTATTGAGATGGAGTGGCGGGTCAGCCTCAGGAGTGCAGGGGAACTCCTGGAGCTCCGGCCGGCGGTGAGTCGGGCCAAACCCTGATAAGATCCGGGCACGGAGGGTGCCCTGAGGGGATGAGCTCAGCTCATCCATTTTGAGTAAGGCAAGAGCAAAAGGCCGTCTAGGTCTTGGTGCCCCTGGATTGTTTGGGCTTGTTTTGGAGCTTTCAAGCCGCGGAGCTGTGTTTGGGTTGTTCTGGTGGCTGCGGGCAGGCTGGATTGAACCACAGATGCTGGTTTGGGTTCCCTGCTCCTGGCACAGGGGGATCGGAGGAGCTCTCAGTGACTCCTGGAACCCCCTGAAGCTGTGAAACAGGCCGGGAACATGCCCAATGGTGAGAGAGCCAGGTGAGTCCCTCTGGGACCCAGGTTTTCTAGGCCGGGGTCTTATGAGACCTCGGGCACATTAAGTTCTGTGATTCCGAGAGTAAAAACTGGTGTCAAACTGTCTCAGAGAGATTTTTCTTAGCCAGATGTGTGAGTGAGATATGGAGCAGTACTAGCGTATGGTATCAGCTCCAAACCAAGGGAGCTGCAAGTTGCAAGCCTTTGTTTTCCCGGGTTCTGAGAGAATTCCGTGTGTGATTGTGCAGTGGGCTTCTGCAGCAGTAAGCTGTATCAGTGCTTAAAATTTGAAATTTCAGGAAAAACAGAGACGTTTAGAAAAGTGCTTAAAAGAATTCCAAAAAATACATCCTAAAAAAAAATAGAAAAAGGAAATAAGCTCTGTTTGTTTTTTTCTTGAGTGACTGCAATATTTATTTTGTAGAGAAACAAACCAATTTCTTAGTATGCCTTCCAATTTCTTTACTTTAGTGAATATCGTAAAATTTTGTAGTTGATTTTAATTTTAAAGGCAAGTTACAGTAATTTGCATAGTACTCACTCCTTAAAGTGGAAACTTACCAGTTTGTCAGTAAGTGTTAGAGCTGTTAACCCTAATGTTGTTTGTGTCCTGTGCTGATGGGCACAGCCCATGGTTCTTAACAGCAGAACCTGGTGCCAGCCTAGAAGCAAAATCCTGTAGGTTGTTGTAAATCTTTTTACTGCTGCTGAAAATTATTTTGTCTCTCTTTTCACAATATGAAATGCTGATCATCTCTCTGATGATTTCTAAAGAGTTCTTGTGATGGTGTGTTTAGTTGAAGATCAGGCTCAGAACTGCCATGATTTCTTGTTCTTTTGAATTTGCCAAGAGAGTGCACATGTCTCTAGGAGTTCTTGTGTTGTTTTGTAGCTGTGCTTATTATAGAAGCAGAAGTAGACCCAGTTAAAAGATTAGAATTAAGATTGTTGGTGTTTTGAATTGAGAAGAGAGTTGTAAAGACTCTAAACTTGGTCTATTTTAATAAATACATGTGTTAATTTAAAAATTAGTCTTATCTTGTGAAAGAAGAGTTTGAAAACAATTGTAAGACTGGTTCTTGCTATAGATGGTTCATAGTATATAAGCTGCAAGTACTGTTGAAACATAAAGGTATTGTCAGAAACTTGTCAATGTATCTAAATGCCTGTAAAAATAAAAGACCTGATCATATCTTGTCATGAGAAAAATTACACTAGAGATTATTCACATTAAGCAGCTGTGTGAGGATAGACTCCTTTGTACTTGTGGAAGAAAATTTAGAGAAGAATGATGTCTGTGTCTTCATTTCTAGCTTGACTGAAGATCTGTTCAAGGGAGCGGAAATAGTAACTGCAGGTTTGTTTTAGTAAGTAAAGGTAGCTAGCAAGCTGACTGGTCTCTGTGTCTAGCGCCTTTGATGGCTTTGGGGAGAGTTCCCAAAAGGAGGTGTTGGAATCTGTAGTTGATTCTGAAGCAGAGTAATTTGTGTAGTAGAGATTCTGGAGGGATGTGGTGTAAAGAGTGGCAAGATGATAGTGGCAGAGAAAGAGAGAACTCTGCGATCCCTTTCATTAGAGTTGTAAAGATTTTTAGAAAGAGAGCGAAAAGTGTCTTGTTGGCTCCAAAGAGTGAGCACTGGCTTGTGAGGAGAGAAACTTTCAAGCGCGATTAGAGGTGAGAATTGTGCTCGAAATAAGAGATGTTAGGAGCACCTGGAGCGCTGGGTTTAGGTGTTGTTTTATTACTTTTATGTAAAGCGGCTGCAGCAGGACCCGGTCCCTGTGAGTGGCGAACAGCGGGGCCCGGAGCGGTGGTTCCCGGTCCTCTCCCAGCCGATGTGAAGGGTGCAGAGCGCGGTTCGTGAGGGGCGCTGCTGGAGCGGGACCCGCCGTGTCTGTGCCGGGGTCTCGAGGGGTGCGAGGTGCCGGCAGCGCTCGCCGGCCCGGCAGCGGTGCTGGGTGAGGATTGCTGCTGAGGAGTGAGCTGGCACAGCAGAGGAGCCCCAGACCAGAGCACTGTGGACTCCGAGCTCTGCCCCTCAGCTGTGGTAAGAGCTGAGTGTTTAAAAATGCCAGTCCTGTGTGTGAAAAGATGGCGCAGCGGAGAGAGAGAGGGGACACGGGCTTTGCCCCAGGGTCAGCACGCAAGTGACAGCCTATGGGCCCCTCCCTGCAGAGCGAGCGGCTGAATAGAACCTGCTCGGCCCAGAGCTGCGGCAGCAGAGGGGGAGAAAGATAACCTGAAGAACTGCTGTGAATGAGAAAGAAAGAACAGAACAAAAGCCGAGAAACAAACCGGTGTGATAAGACCAAAGCAAAAACAGTTTTGCTTGTTAGGTTCTGAAAACCTCATCAAGGTGTTTAATTTCTTGAAATAAGATCTTTTTTCTCTTATTTTTTTCTTTTTTTTCCCGTTCCTTTCTTTTACTCTTGTTGTTAAAAGGAAGGGGTTCGTTCTAAAAAACTGATAAAAGAAGTTTGTGAAGCTAAACAAGTAAATATTAACTAAAGAATAAAAAGGTAATAAATGTAATTTATTTGAAGTTAAGACTAACCTAGCCTTTCTTGTTTAACTAATTTAAACATGCAGAAAGAGACTGGCTCCTAGGTTTAATGTTAAAATTCGTTTAACCCAAGAATTTTAAAGAATACTGATGGAAAATTTTAATGTGATGTTTTCACTCTCCCTGTGTTATTAAGAAATCGTTTTCAGGTACTACTGATAATTAAGGCAGAGAAGCTGTAATCTGGACCAAAGAGTGAAGTTGGATCCACGCCAGCAGAATCAAGGGACCTGTGAAAAGACCTGAGAAGTGGACTATAACTTCTGAACCGGGTGATACCAAATTGACTCTAAAGCGGGGGCCGGGTGGTAATGAACTGAGACAATCCACAGAATCCAAAGAATGAGCAAAGAATCACGCCTAACTGGGAAGTAAGATCAAGCCTGTATCAGTAGTTTCAAGTCCTGCCTGGACAAGTTCTGAGACACCTTCGATATCCACCTTGGGGAGGAAAACTCCCACTCCAAACAGGAGGACTGAAGCTGTTTTAGTCAGGAAATCCTCGTACATTTTTGCTTTTGCCTGTGATTTGTATAAAGCAGGGGGGAGAACCACAACTTCCATCAGTGCCACATCATATACCTTGTCTAAATCATCCCAATACGAGACATGCTATCTAGATTAAATATAAGTGTTTAAATTAAAGAATAATAGGTATTGTGGTTCACAAAGTTAAGCCTCTCATTGCAGGAAGTGTTAAGTGCCAAATCTATTAAAAATAACTTAAATAATAACTTTTTTTACAGATGAGAAATTACTAGTGCATGTTGAGTGGGAAATACCTGAAGAACTGTGGGAAATACCTGAGGAACTGTGGGAAACTGCTGTTAAAAGGTGTCAAAAGAAATTTGCTTGGAAATTACAAAAGAAGTGACAAGGAAATAGGGGGCAAGACCAGACTGACCACTACAACTCGCCACCGAGAAGAATATAAACACCTGCTGTGAGCTGCAACCTCATAGGCAGAGTGGGTGGGAGTGTAAGCCATACTGGACCCCTATTATTCCTTCTTCTGTCACTTATCCTTTTCCCTTTTGGGACACAAGCAAAGCCATGTTACAAATGCTATTGAAAGCTTTACATGGAAAGACACCGGGGTTTCTTTCTTATTACCCACACCAGTATCAATAATCACTGCTATAACCCATCCAAATTAAGTACCTGTATGCATAAAAGAGAAAATATTAGACCACAGAAAATCTAAGAACAAGTAGTAACAGATTAGAAAACAACTGCCCAAAAGGAGAAAAAGATGGATTTGCTTCACAGTTGTTGCCAGGAGAAATAGCCAAAATTTGGTAAGAGAGCAAATGGTAAGTGAAAAGATAAAGCCAACACAGCAACCTAGACCTGTATTAACCTCATATCAGGACCTGTAAGCAAAGCTCAAACAGCAATTAAATAGAGAAAATTTCTTCATGAAGTGAGAAATACTCCTGGTAAAAAGTATAAAGTTGGTAATAAAACTTGTACATAGTAAGTTCCAGAGAAACCAACTCTGTATTAGACCCAAAGGAAAGTAAAAGAAAAAAATTGTGTACATGGTAATAGAACCAGATTCTCCCAGTGTAATAGTACAGGGAAAAATCCTTACTCTGGAATCCCAGAAATAGCCAAATTTTAGGGAAATATAAATCAACAAAAAAAATGACTATTAGAAAGCACCAGATGTCTTATTTTAGGATATGTGAAAAAAGGGCATACCCAAAGCTCCCTTCGCAATGGAAGGGGAATTGTACTCTGAGAATAATTCAACCAGAATTTTTCCTTTTGTCAAGACGAGATAAATCAATTGGGGGTGTTAGTTTTTGAGGTCCTAAAAAGAAATAAAAGAGAATGGTTTTGAGCACCTCAAAAATGGGGAGATGAGAAATGGCCCCTGAACACATATTGAAAACATTCTTGAGCACAAGATGGAAATTGGGGATATCGAACCCTAATTTTTGCATTATGAAACTCCAAGCTGTTGTAGAAATCATAACCAATAAAACAGCTGGGGCTATGGAACTAATAGCCATTCAGAGATGATAAGCCAGAACTGCAATATATGAGAGTAAGCTGGCTTTAAACTATTTATTGGCTAAAAGAAGGAGTGTTCTGTGAGAAAATTAATACATAAGATTGTTGTTTTCAATGACAATAAAAAAATGCCATTCTAGATATCGCCAAAGGTATCAGAAAAATGGCCCATGTGCCAGTCCAAAAATGAAAATCAGTAATGACCACTAATGAGTGAGATAATGTATTGGGGATAAAGTAGTAAAAGAAGCTAAGTTCTTCCCCTTGTAGCAGTGCTACAGCTGGTTTAATATTTCTTCTTTGTTTAATCCCCTGTTTAAATTGGCTGATCACCAGTATATTTTAGGGCATAAAAAAAAAAATGCCTACAGACTTGAAATTGGCTACATCTGGAATGGCAAAAACAAAAAAAAAAAAAAAAAAAATCATGGTATTAAGAAAACAAAATAATGTGAAAGATCCATTGGAAGAAGCTAAATTAATTTGTGAAAAAAATGAACGAGTGCTAGAAGCTAGAAAACAAGAATTATTGCTCAAGCCAAATGATTTATAAAAAAAGAAGAGGAGGGGTTTGTTATAAATTTGTATTGTGATATTGGCTTTCGCGGATGAATCTTATATGTTAAATACTTTTAGCTATGTATGTACTTTTTTCTTACTAACAAGTCTTAAGCTTAAAAGAATTTCCTAGGTACAATGCAAGGAAACCCCAGAGGGCAAGGACAGTGGGGCCCAAGCTGTTATCAGGAGAACAATAGAGCCCAAACTGTTATCAGCGAAAGACAGGAAGACCAGCTACCCTCAAAAGAAAGATGAGGGGCCTATACCCTTATCGAACATTTCCAGAGGAAAGAAAACCAAACTCCAAAGTAATGCTGGTCAGCAAGAATCATGATGACCAGCAAAAATAGTGCTGACCAGCAGAGAATAAAATTGTGCAAGAACATATTCTAAGAAGGCGGAACCAGGGAGGGGACACCCTCTAAATATGCATTAACCCCTCACAGCAGGGGGAGATAAAAGGGGGGTCCCTGAAATACCCGGTGTGTTCCTGGCAACTGGCCAGGGCACCCGGCCGTTTTAACCCTTTGCTTTATTTCTTTTGTCTCCTAATTGTCTTTTTATTTATATTAAATTCTTTTTATAATTTATTAAGTGAATCTCGTTTTTAAGACCTGGATTGCCAGGCCTGGAGAGGAATTGCTGGGTCTGACCCAAATGGGGAAGCAGCAGCTGACCCTGCACATGGGCTTTGGAGTTCTACCCCAAAGAACTGCAGGGTTACAAATGCATGAGAAATATAAAAGCTGAATCCCCAGGCAGCTCTGAGACCCCCCCAGCAGAAGGCAGGAGAGTGGCACCACGGCCACTCTCAGTCCTCTCTAAATTCAGTGCAGAGATCTCAAAATGGCTTTGCCAATCCCAAACAATCACCCCAGCTCTGCAATGAAACACTTCCCCTGGCCCACCCCCTTCTCCTTCCCTTTCTCCCCTCGAAACAAAACACCCCTGTGTCTCTTTCCGTCAGACCCGGAGACTACAACAGACATATTTAAACTCAAATACAATAAAGGCACATCCCTTATGGCCAAAGTGTAAAATGTAATTTAAATAAACTTTCACACAAAAAAAAAAAAAAAAATTTAAAAAAAACTAAAAAAAAATAGAAAAATCACAAAGTGCCCTGTCATAAATGAGTGATTCTTAACGCAGCCACTGATCAACAAACTCACTTCCTAATTAAGTGTAGGAGTGTAATGAGGAACAGGGCATCCTTTGTTTTGCCAGCCCGTGTGAACTCCAGCCACAAGTCCCCAGACTCCCCTAACTCCTGCCTTCAGAGCTTGTAATTAGTACATAAGGAACCAGGTACTGCAGCAGCAGCCCCTCGGACAGTGGCTCCATTCAGCACCAGCCAGATGTGAGGAGCGTTCAAAGGGCGCCGACTGACTCACACATTGCGTGGTCTTGTGTGACACCATAATCTCTGGTTTCCAGCCCCACAGTCAACAGCCACTGTCATTTTTAATGCATTCTAATTAGCTGGTAAGCTTTACAGAGAGGTTCAGCCGGCAAGCAGAGCTACTGGTAGAGGACAGGTTGGTCAGTGTGCCTAATATTTCCTAAACTACCCCTGACTTCATTAGATATTATATATTTGTGCCAGTATGATAAAAATTGGACCATGGCATGCGCAATAATTTTAGGGCACTTTCAAATGTGCTTGTTTTAAAAGTTAGCCCACAGAATAAAAGGGAAAATTGGAAAAATATACACAGAAATCATCAAGAGGAGCAAAAGGGAACCTCTGCCTGAGGTACCAGGAAGCCTCCAAAGCCTCAGATGTCCCCCTCTGTTATCCCTCTCTGAACAGTGAGCTAATGTTCCCTTTAGTTTCCATCCCAGAAAATCCAACCTCTGAGGCAGCAGACAACATTCAGAGGTCAGGCACCACTCTTACCTCCCTTGCAGAGCATCTTAGCTCAAGGTTTTGGATGATCCCAGTAGACTCAGCCAGGCTGGCACCCACCAGCTAAAGAGCATATGCCCTCAACCAGTCAGTAGAAGGTAAAAAGTGATAATAAACTATTTCATTAAAAAAAAGTAATAACTATTAACTATATAACTATTTACTACGTGGTGTAAACTGCCCCACTGGCAGCAGGAAAATGGATTCCTCCTGTATCTGACAGCTTTACTGCCCTCCAGGTAAGACAAGGTGTGTGTGTGTGTGTGGGTGTGTGGGTGTGTGTTCAAAGCCCCTTCCCAGCCACAAAATTAGTAGCTTTCTCTTTTTTCTCTCTCTTTTTTTCTTTCTCCATTAAATAAAATTTCTCATACAGGGTTGCTGTGTTGCAGCACTTAATGAGCATAGTAACTCCTTTAAATTATTTGCATAAGCACCTATAAGAATACCAGTCCAACACTGACCTAAAAAGGGATGTTACAGAAATGTTTGTGCAGGTTTCACGGGCCTGCTCAGGTCTGGGGAAACATTGACACAGGGCATAAAAGAGCAGCAGGTAAATTAGTGACAATTACTGAGAACTATTAACAATTGAACCAAGTTAGCAAATAGACTGAAGGGCCACTGGCTATTATATGCCCACATTAATAATTTGCTGAGTTAGCTGGAAAATAATAATCACACATTCAAATAGAAATATAAAGTTTGATTGTAAAATAGGACAAAAAGTGAAGTAGATTTGTTGAATGTAAATTGTACCATTTGACTTAATTCTAGTTAGTGGTGAAACAGAGATGTAAGGGAGGACATTTTCTTAATCTGTGTGCAAATATGAGATGCCATCAGATGAAAAATCCTTTTTGAAGAAATTAAATCTCTATTCTTATCATGTGTTGCAGCAGCATCCCGGTACTCATACTTGCAGACAAGCGGGTCATTCATTCAGAAGCAATCTTCAAACTGTGAAGCATTATCAAGTTGTCCGTTCACTTTGTTTCTTTTGCAGATGAATGAGCCCCGGCTACCTCTGGAGTAATGTGGTGATGAAACCCTTCATCTGGTCTGTGCCTCTCAGCCACTCAGAGATAAATTGCACTGCCCCTCACCCAGCTACCCCAGGTTAGTCTGATTTGCTGCAGGCTGCTGCAGCACAGAGGATCAGAAACAAAAGGCTTTCCCAAACACCATCCCTGAGACCCACATCTGGACAGAGTCTGAGCAGGAAAGGGTTATGAAAAACCTCACAACTCAAATCCTGTGGCAAGACCCATTTATCCTCCTAACCAGGCATACCTGTGCCTCCAGCCTCTTTTCCTCCAGTGATGATCTAATGATTGATAACACAAGTGTAAGGGTGGGGGGGAATGCAGTGATGAGGAAGACAGCTTTTCAAGTAGCACCTCTCCTCCAGAGAGGTGATTACACATTCGCCACAAAATGAATAATGCTGCTTATTATGTGCTAAGGAACATCAGGCACCACTCGGATGCATTACTCATCTATTTTTCCAGGTCAAAATCAATGTGAGGAAAAGTGATGTGACTTGGGCATTATAGACTTTTTAACAATACTGATAGAGAAGAATTATTAATGACACACCCATTGACCTCAAAGGAGACTGGTGTTTGCTTGATTTGAATGTGCAAAAAGAGATGGGCTGCAGGAGCTCAAAACACATGTTTTCAGGATCTGACCTGCCTTTTTCTGGAAGTGTTTCCTCCTGCTGTAGTGGAAGGACATTGGAAGCACACACCCAGACCATCTAGAGCTGAGTGATGTCAGGGGAGAGCGCTGTACAGGGATCCACTGACCCATCCCAGCTGCCACACAAGAATCATACTCAAAGAAGCCTAACAAATAAACAGGAATTTCTACTTTTATCAAAAGGCAGGTGTTCCAAAACCTGGCACAGTTGTGTGTTCAGTATATGACATAAGAAAAAAATGCCTAAAAAATGAAACAGGCGCAGGTTTGTTTAATTCAATGGATCTGCATCACAGAATTTGGCTTCTTTTCCTCTTGTCCCTTTCTACTTCTTTCCACATCACCTGTACCTGTGATTCACATTGAATGGCTTTATTTGGTCCTGTCTCAATTTTTCCCCCCTCTTTTCTAAAGTGGATTCTGAACTCAGAAGGGTTGGCATTCAGGATGGGCTCATGACTCACAGAATCACAGAGCCACTAAGGTTGGAAAAGACCTTTGAGATCATCAGGGCCAGCCCTAGACTGAACACAAGCAGTCCCTAAACATGTCACAATGTGCCACATCCACACTGAACACTTCCAGGGATGGTGACTCAAGCATTGCCCTGGACAGCCTGTTCCAATAATTAACCACTCCTTCAGTCCATAAATATCTCCTAATATCAAATCCATGTGGTTTGATATTAGAAAATACACTACTAAACAATTAAATATATAAAACTTCTTTTGTGTTAAAACTAGCACAGAAATCACAGACTTCTGCCAACCAGTGACAGATTTTTACTATCCTAAGTGTTGCTGCACAAAACTGCAGCCCAGCAGATGAGATTTTTGCAGGGCTGGACTTCCCTAACCAGGAATCATTGAGGCAGGAGGAAATCTCCACCCAAAGTGCTTTCTTGTGTCAATATCACCCTCCAATTCCTGTCTATCCTACCTGCTCCAGAGCAAAGAGCAGGGGTGGGCTCCCAGCTCAGTTATCTACAGCAGATTGATGGATCTCAACTGATACTTTCTTCTCTGACCCTAAAAATACCAGTTTTTTGACACAATTAGGGTCCTGAAAAGGGTACCTTTGTGTGAGGATCCTCAGGTGCACATATTTGCCAGGTAGAGAAGGCCAAAGATGCACACACCCCCACATAACACATGTACAATTTTTATAGATTCTGCAAATTAGCGTATCTGACAAGAGCAGCCCATGAGGAACCCTCCTGGTGAGGTAATTCCCCCAGTTCTAGCACCTTCCAGATTCTCTCCCCTTAGGATGAGACCTAAGGGTTTATAAGTGTCTTGGAAAGCTGGTTTCAGCCTTGGTGTCTAAGGAGAACCAGGATAGCAGAGGGATCCTGGAATTTGTTTTGTCTTTCTGCCTAGGAAAGTGTTGAAACTAAGCTACAACATGAAACTACAAAGCTACAAGTATATGTGCAAAGGACAGAGAATATATGAAAGAAAAGAGGCTAAAACCCAAAACAGCATCACAACCATCCATGTGGAAAAGCCTGGAAGCATGAAAAACGAGGAGAAGGAGACATCCCTGAACTGGAATCTTCCCAAACCTATTTGGGGTGTGCTGACAGGCAGTAGCTGGGAGGGAAGCTGTGGTTATTGCTACGTTAACAGGTCTCTCTGTAAATCCATCATATTCTGGGGGTCCTTACGCGACGTGTGGGAATTGAGATAGGTGGAAAACAGGAAATACACACCAACAATAAAACTGGGTTTTAATCAGAAACATACTTGGGGAGAGCAAGGGGTGATTTCAGCTTGAAGAACTGCACACAAACCCAAGCTAGGCTTTTTGAAATGAGCCACAGCAAACTTTAAAGATCAGACCAGGAAAATATCCCACCATGAGAAGATAAAATCCCTCTTACAGGGTGAACCACAGCAAATCTGAACCAAATCCTTATTGTTCCAAATAAAGCTTGCAACCTGATTGAAGAAAACTGTGTTGCTAATAATTTAATTTAATTAACTTAATATTGCATTATTAAAACTTCTTTTGTACAAGGCGCTTGAAAAGTTCCATAATTAAGAATGGCTTTTGGGAATAAAACATTAGCTGTTAAATGTAGTGACAAGTATTTGTTGAACTGATTTCACAGCTGTCATTAGCAGGAAAATTCCACTTAAATTTGATTTGATTTGTTATTAACAGAATCATACTTTTAAATGACACATTAAAATCAGCTTTTTAAGTTTTTGGAACCCCAGTTAGAACTGCCAGATTGCAGACTTGTGGAGATGCATGTCATGGAAGTCCTTCAATTCCGCACTCCTTTGATAATTTCCACATTTTAATAGACACAGGTACTAATAACTTTGGGGCAGTGACAGATGCACTGACAGTGAAAGTGCAACTGACAGATGCACTTTGCTGGTAGAAGTTCATTGTTTTACCCAATACCATATGACCACAAAAGAAAAGACAAATGCAGAGAGTAAGGGAGGAAGAGACCTGAAGAAGGAACAGAAGTGATGGTTTATGGTAAAATGAGGTGTGAGGCTGGCAAAGAAATTTTATTGGAATATTAATCTGCACAGGTCTTCCCTTGACCACAGCTCTTGTAAAGAGCTGCTACGGAAAGAGAAGGGTGAGGTTCCCAAGACTGATATTAATTGATCTCTAAATGTAACAAAATATTGTTAGGTCTCAGTGATCCTCTGATCACAACAACAGCCGTGCTAATGAGTCAGAATCTGAAGAATTTAGACAAGAAAATAGACATCACTGAGGAGTGGGGTTTTCAGGATCTCTTTATCCATCAGTCAGCACCTGGAGCCAGCAGATAACACCGTGGGTGTGGATGTTTGTCTCTCCATACCCAATATCCAGACACACAGAGAGGTTAAGCTGCTCTTCAGGGAACACCATAAAAGTATATTTTCCTGACAAAAAAAAAATAAAATAAAATATTGAAAACACATACACAATGCCATATTTCTTGTCCTGAGTCAGCTGCATGCAGAATTCTGTAAGACCACAGCTTTACGTAACTGTGCTTGAGATCAGAGTTCTGAAACACTGCAGAATTTAAAGTGGAAATTTTAAAAGTACAAACTAGCTCCCTTCCCACTGCCTGCTGGAATTCCTGAGGGAAACTCTTACTCTTCCAGACTGTTCCAGCTGTTTGAATAGACAAAAGAGAAATGCAGAAGCGCAGCTGCCATGGCACATCCTCCTTTTTAAATGACAAGTCATATCTTCACATGATTTCAGATCATTAACTGAATGTGCACCCATGAAGCATCTGGTTCAAGAGCTGTTAGCTGTTGTTCCAATGCCCACAGCAACAGCTACAGACCCCAAAATAATCAAATTACTGATTTTCTGAAGACTTTTGAGAAGGTGTCTTTTTCCTCCACATCAAGACAATCACAGTCTCCTCGGCTGGCTTTTATATTCACAATTCCATCTCCCAAAAGCCCCAAGAGTCACTTCTTTCAGTTTAAAGAATGGTCATTTTAATCAAAATGGTGTTCTTCTCAACATCTGGGCCCAAGAAAACTAAAAGAAGGGCTTGTTTCCTGAACTAGCCACTCAGATCCATAAAGGCTGAAATGTCCTGGTGCTCACTGGGCAAGTTCACCTGGGTGAACTGCATTAACCATCTGATTTAACTGATTTAAATGCTCATCTCCTCCCATTTGCCCCTTACACAGTCACAGACTGCTTCAGTTTGGAAGGGGCCCCTGAGGACCATGGAGTCCAGCTTCCTGCTCCTCCCAGGACTACCCAAAACTAAACCAGGTGGCTCAGAGTGTCATCCAATTGCCCCTGGAATTCCAACAGCCTTGGTGCCGTGACCCCGCTCCTGGGGAGCCTGGGAACTGGGAGTTCCCTGGAGGAGGGAGTGGAAGGAAAGTGCTGACTTTTTGGGATTACTCAGTGTTCTGTCCCTCCATAATTAAAAAGGCATCTCCATTCAAGGCAGCTGCAACCAGCTCTGCTACAAAATATTTTTTTTTAATTTTATTGAGTCTCCATGTAGGAAATGGAGTTTTTAGGAATTAGAGGAATAGGTAAGGAAGCATCTACTAATCAGATGCATGGTGCTCAGCAAGCTGGGACAAAATCTCCAGGATCAGCATCTGGAGGGTGCACAGGCTCTCTGTCAGCTCATGGGAGGTTCCCTGGGTGGTGACTCTGGATTGCAGCTCCTGTTTCAGGAGGAGTTTATGCTGAATCACTTCTTTCTTCACTGATAACCCTGAAAGATCTATCAAGCCTCAGAACAGGGCTCAACTTCAGTAGTTATTTCATTTTAAGGCTAGAGTGTACGTATTTCAGTATTCTCTAAGGATAGCAGCAAAAAACTCGGCTGTAGTGACAGGTATTCTAATACCACACAAGGGTGAGGAGAGTGCTTCTTGTTTTTACGACAGGTTCACCATCAACTTGTTATCAACTTTATAATTTTACTGATATTTGCCTTTTCCCCTGTGTTGTCGCAGTACATCCCTTCTCTAGGACAGGGAAAAGAAATCAAACTTATTAAATAGCTACTTATGCTGTGTTGCAGGCAAAAGGAAATCACTTCCAAGAAGCACCAGGAGGGTCCCATGCACAAAAGTTTGAGAGCAAAATTAAACCTGGAACTCCCAGCATTGAGTGCACTTTTCTGCAAATAAATAATTTAAGATACACAGGGTTGCTGTTTCGCACTAAAACTAGTGCAAGGTGTGAAGCATAAATCCCATCCCTGCTTAAGGTGAATTACCTAAATTATTAAATGTTTTTTTTAGCTCACCATGGGGAGAGAATATCACTGAAGATAACAATGACAGGGACATTGAAAAAACAGCAGGTAATGTTCCAACCAATTGTGCAAGCAGAACAGATATTGAAAAAGAGCTCTGTGGAGCTCTTTAAAACAGCTTAAGGTCCTTCTGATGCCTCAGTGTCCACACCACTCTGAGAGACTTTTTGGATGCCAGACTGTGTGATTATCTGTTATGAACTGGAAGGCAGAAGTGATGAGAACTTGTAAGGAGAAAGAATTATCCTTCTTGGTTGGATTAATTTTTAAGCCTTTATGTTTCCACATTTGGCATTTGCTCATGTTGCCTTGTGGCTTTTAGGTACTCAAAGTAAGTGGGTTTGGAGATTTACATTATTCAGGAGAGGGAGCCAAGAAAATCTTGGTGCTGTAAGGAGAAGTAACAGAAGTGTATTTTTTCTTTGAATTTGCTTTGAACGATAAAATCTACTTGTAGGAAGGGACTTACATTATTGAAAGTTTCATTTTTCACATGGTAGATAAATCTGAGGCATTAACCACATATGGTTATCAAATAACTCGTGTAACTTTCCACAGGAGCAGCAGTATTAAACTGTCCTGGGTCTATTGTGCCTGAGGGGTGGGAAAACAAAAATCCTTGATGTTTGACCTCTCAGTTTCTTATATGAAAGGGCACTTGAAGGATTCCTGACAAGGGCCACAGGGCACAGCCTGTGGCTACAGCAGCACAGGGAGATGTTCCTGGATCTGAGACACATCCTTTGCTCCACCAAAATGGGGTGTGCCTGGGTTGCCACATTCTTTACTGGGATTTCAAGTAAAAACCTCTCCTTCATGGTGCTTCAGGGGGGCCGGCACATCTGGCAGGATGGGATGGCCTACGGTGTGGGGAGGGTTGTTGGGTGGACGCCACCTCCTCATTTTCACCCTACAGCAATAGTTCAAGTGTCAGGCATTGGCTTGGGGGGGTCCTTTCACAAGCACAGCTGGAGGACAACGAAGAACTGAAAATAAAACAGCTTTGAAAACACGAGGCAAATCGGAGTGGGGTGGCCTGAAACCTTAGAACCACAAAAAAATTGTTCAGAGGGGGCTCATGGGTCCCTCTCCAGCGATGACACCTGCAATGGATGCGGTGCCTGCACCCCGTGTGTGATGTACTCCACAGACACAGGGGGTGGCTCCTGCCATGGGGGTCCTCCAGGCTCCCCCAGGCTGTGAAATGAGAGAGGCACAGCTCAGAGAGGGCGGGAGGAGAGGGCAGGACAGCGGCAGGATGGGTGGCAGGGATGCCCCAAGGACCAGAGTGAAGCCGCAGCGCTCGCTGCTGAGCAGAAAGTCACCCAGCTGCCACAGAGCCAGGCTCACAAGGAGGCTGAGAGGCTGTGGCAGCCTTGTTTACAAACCTTTTTATTCCTGCAGTCTCTTCCCTAGCTGCTCCGAGCTTACATTCCGTAAAAGACGCATTGCGCTATTTTAAAATTTTTTTTCTTAATTCAAATTAATCCTGATGTTTTGTTCTTAAAACCCTTTTTTAAGGGAACTCAGTGCAAGGGAATGCTCTAAGCAGACCCATCTTGAGCCACAGATCATCTCATGACACCATGAAGGGACACAGAGTCCTACAGCTGATCCCAAGTGGATTCCAATTAACAGAAGCAATTATTACCCACCCACCCACCCCTGCCCTTTATTTAACCTGATTAAAACTGTGGCTCAAATAAGTGAAAAGCAGAAATCTGTCGATGAAACATTATAGATAGGGGTCTCCTGTGTCTTTAAACTCACAGTACAAATACAGTAGCTGGAGCACCAAGGGGAAACAATGGCAAGAGAAATGCAGCCATCTCCTCTCAAAGCCCCTCACTGATCGATCCTTTCTCATATCATTTCACCCTTCTGTCATCTCTTTGCTATGCTAATAGCCAGAGCCTTCAGCTGTCTCTGGTTTCTGAGCATCAGCTTAAACTGAAAACCCTTTAGATGTTTTCCCATTTGAAGAGTTTAACTCTGCCAGGGAAAGAATTCAAAACATATTGTATTTGACTGTTTTAAATTGAAAATTACCTCATCCTGCAGCTTCCTCTCTTATTCCACACTCCAGTTGTTGTGGGCTGCAACTGTGTGGCAGTGATGAGCGTGCTCTTGTCACACTCAAGTCAATAAAACAATTCTTTCCTATTTAATAGTAATTTAAATTACTAAAAAAATAAATTAAAATGAGGATCCCATCTCAGGAAAGGAGAGAGACAGAGAGGTACTGCCAGAAGGAGAGAAAAAATAGTAGTAAAGCTTTCCATGCACTTATAATACAAACACCTGTTGCAGGAGGGTTTGCCCCAGACCTTGCAATGCCCTCAAAAGCAGATTAGCAATTGCTCTCCCTCCTACTCTGAGTTTTGAGAGAGAAAAGAACTCCTGGGCTATATTAGCACAGCAATACAAATTCCAGGCTTCTGTCTTCCCTGT